>NC_069499.1:18095881-18232148 GCF_027579735.1 Bombina bombina | reverse complement strand
TCAGGTAAGGTCAGTAGGGTGTATAGGAAGAGGTATTAGCAGCAGGTAAGGTCAGTAGGGTGTATAGGAAGAGGTATTAGCAGCAGGTAAGGTCAGTAGGGTGTATAGGAAGAGGTATTAGCAGTAGGTAAGGTCAGTAGGTGCTGGGTGTATAAGAAGAGGTATTAGCAGCAGGTAAGGTCAGTAGGTGCTGGGTGTATAGGAAGAGGTATTAGCAGTAGATAAGGTCAGTATGTGCTGGGTGTATAGGAAGAGGTATTAGCAGTAGGTAAGGTCAGTAGGGGCTGTGTGTATAGGAAGAGGTATTAGCAGGTAAGGTTAGTAGGTGCTGGGTGTATAGGAAGAGGTATTAGCAGCAGGTAAGGTCAGTAGGTGCTGGGTGTATAGGAAGAGTTATTAGCAACAGGTAAGGTCAGTAGGTGCTGGGTGTATAGGAAGAGGCATTAGCAGCAGGTAAGGTCAGTAGGTGCTGGGTGTATAGGAAGAGGTATTAACAGCAGGTAAGGTCAGTAGATGCTGGGTGTATAGGAAGAGGTATTAGCAGCAGGTAAGGTCAGTAGGTGCTGGGTGTATAGGAAGAGGTATTAGCAGCAGGTAAGGTCAGTAGGTGCTGGGTGTATAGGAAGAGGTATTAACAGCAGGTAAGGTCAGTAGATGCTGGGTGTATAGGAAGAGGTATTAGCAGCAGGTAAGGTCAGTAGGTGCTGGGTGTATAGGAAGAGGTATTAGCAGCAGGTAAGTTCAGTAGGTGCTGGGTGTATAGGAAGAGGTATTAGCAGCAGGTAAGGTCAGTAGGTGCTGGGTGTATAGGAAGAGGTATTAGCAGTAGGTAAGGTCAGTAGGTGCTGGATGTATAAGAAGAGGTATTAGCAGCAGGTAAGGTCAGTAGGTGCTGGGTGTATAGGAAGAGGTATTAGCAGTAGATAAGGTCAGTAGGTTCTGGGTGTATAGGAAGAGGTATTAGCAGCAGGTAAGGTCAGTAGGGTGTATAGGAAGAGGTATTAGCAGCAGGTAAAGTCAGTAGGGTGTATAGGAAGAGGTATTAGCAGCAGGTAAGGTCAGTAGGTGCTGGGTGTATAGGAAGAGGTATTAGCAGTAGATAAGGTCAGTAGGTTCTGGGTGTATAGGAAGAGGTATTAGCAGCAGGTAAGGTCAGTAGGGTGTATAGGAAGAGGTATTAGCAGCAGGTAAGGTCAGTAGGGTGTATAGGAAGAGGTATTAGCAGCAGGTAAGGTCAGTAGGGTGTATAGGAAGAGGTATTAGCAGCAGGTAAGGTCAGTAGGGTGTATAGGAAGAGGTATTAGCAGCAGGTAAGGTCAGTAGGGTGTATAGGAAGAGGTATTAGCAGCAGGTAAGGTCAGTAGGGTGTATAGGAAGAGGTATTAGCAGCAGGTAAGGTCAGTAGGGTGTATAGGAAGAGGTAAGTGGAAAGAGAAGGCGAGGGATAATTCTAAGGCTTGTATATTTGTGCTTATATTAGCTGGTCTTAGAATTCGTGAGTTTTAGACAGTAAAATACAAATGTATGTACCAAAATGCAAATAGTTTTGCAAAAAAAGAAAAAGACTGCTAATCTCCAATCATATATTGCCAAAAGGGAAGAGATTTCTTTCACACTACTCATTCATACTAGATACCTTTATTAGAAACAAAATAAAGTCCTACCGGACTAGTACACAAACGCACTATTAAAATTAGCTTGCACTCCTATCATCCAAATAGATATAAATAATTATCTCAGTATCAGAAAACCAGTGTCAGATACTATAATTGTGCGGTGGGAAAAAAAATGACCCTCTCATAAAGTATTTCCACCTAATTCAGTATCTGAGATAGGTGAATTGTCAGCTTAGCTATAAGATTATTATTTGCCTGCGTAAACTAGTGCTGAGCACAGATGTTATCTGCACATAATATGGCAAGAAATGTAACCATTAGAACTTGTACATTCAGTAACATAATTATCAGCTGTGGAGTGAGGAACTGGCTACAATTCATAAACAGCTGCGCACATTACCTATAGTTACAGCAACATTCAATCGGCTAGACTTTGACTTTCGTGGTATGAGGGGTGCGGTAATAACTTGCACGTTGTCACCGCTCACTTCCCTACAGTGCTGGTATTACAGGTTTTCATAAACCCAGCATTATCAGGCAAGAAGTGAGTGTAGAGCAAAATTTAGCGCCATACCGCACTCCAATACCAGCGCTGCTGAAAGCTGCGGTGAGCTGGTTTTACGTGCTCATGCACGATTTCCCCATAGACATCAATGGGGAGAGCCGGCTGAAAAAAAGTCTAACACCTGCAAAAAAGCAGCATAAAGTTCCGTAACACAGCCCCATTGGGGAACAAATTCTATGTTTACACCTAACACCCTAACATGAACCCCGAGTCTAAACACCCCTAATCTTACACTTATTAACCCCTATCTGCCGCCCCCGACATTGCCGACACCTACATTATACTTATTAACCCCTAATCTGCCTCTCTGGACATCACCGCCACCTACCTACATTTATTAACCCTTAATCTGTCGCCCCCAAGGTCGCCGCCACTATACTAAATGTATTAACCCCTAAACCTAAGTCTAACCCTAACCCTAACATCCCCTAACTTTAATATAATTAAAATAAATCTAAATAAAACCTACTATTAATAACTAAATAATTCCTATTTAAAACTAAATACTTACCTATAAAATAAACCCTAAGCTGGCAACAATATAACTAATAATTACATTGTATCTAGCTTAGGGTTATTTTTATTTTACAGGCAAGTTTGTATTTATTTTAACTAGGTAGAATAGTTACTAAATAGTTATTAACTATTTACTAACTACCTAGCTAAAATAAATACAAATTTACCTGTAAAATAAAACCTAACCTGAGTTACACTAACACCTAACCTTACGCTACAATTAAATAAATTAAAAAACCCCCACTAAATTACACAAAATAAAAAAAGAAATGATCAGATATTTAAACTAATTACACCTAATCTAATAGCCCTATCAAAATAAAAAAGCCCCCCAAAATAAAAAAAACTCTAGCCTAAATTAAACTACGAATAGCCCTTAAAAGGGCCTTTTGCGGGGCATTGCCCCAAAGAAATCAGCTCTTTTACCTGTAAAAAACAACAAACAACCCCCCCAACAGTAAAACCCACCACCCACACATCCAACCCCCCAAATAAAATCCTAACTAAAAAAACCTAAGCTCCCCATTGCCCTGAAAAGGGCATTTGGATGGGCATTGCCCTTAAAAGGGCATTTAGCTATTTTTTAATTGCCCAAAAGCCCTAATCTAAAACTAAAACCCACCCAATAAACCCTTAAAAAAACCTAACACTAACCCCAGAAGATCCACTTACAGTTTTGAAGACCAGACATCCATCCTCAACGAAGCCAGGAGAAGTCCTCAGCGAAGCGGCAAGAAGTCCTCAACGAAGCCGGGAGAAGTCTTCATCCAAGCCATCAGAAGTGGTCCTCTAGACGGGCAGAAGTCTTCATCCAGACGGCATCTTCTATCTTCATCCATCCGGCGCGGAGCGGGTCCATCTTCAAGACATCTGGCGTGGAGCATCCTCTTCTTCCAACGACTAACGACGCATGAAGGTTCCTTTAAATGACGTCATCCAAGATGGTGTCCCTTAGAATTCTATCAGCCAATCGGAATTAAAGGTGAAAAAATCTTAATGGCTGATGACTTTTAGTTATATTGTAGCTATTTTAGGATTTATTTTATAGGTAAGTATTTTAGTTTTAAATAGGAATTATTTAGTTTTTAATAGTAGGTTTTATTTAGATTTATTTCAATTATATTTAAGTTAGGGGGTGTTAGGGTTAGTGTTAGACTTAGGGTTAGGGGTTAATAACTTTAGTATAGCGGCGACGACGTTGGGGGCAGCAGATTAGGGGTTAATAAGTGTAGGTAGGTGGCGGCGATGTTAGGGGCGGCAGATTAGGGGTTAATAATATTTAACTAGTGTTTGTGAGGCGGGATTGTGGCGGTTTATGGGTTAATATGTTTATTCTAGTGGCGGTGATGTCCAGAACGGCAGATTAGGGGTTAATAAGTATAATGTAGGTTAATTAGTGTAAGATTAGGGGTGTTTATACTCTGGGTTCATGTTAGGGTGTTAGGTGTAACCATAAAATGTGTTTCCCCATAGGAATCAATGGGGCTGCGTTACTGAGCTTTACACTCCTTTATTGCAGGTGTTAGACTTTTTTTCAGCCGGCTCTCCCCATTGATGTCTATGGGGAAATCGTGCACAAGCACGTAAAAACAGCTCACTGCTGACTTAAGCCGCGCTGGTATTGGAGTGCGGTATGGAGCACAATTTTGCTCTACGCTCACTTCTTGCCTGTTAACGCTGGGTTTATGAAAACCTGTAATACCAGCGCTGTAGGTAAGTGAGCGGTGACAATAACGTGCAAGTTAGCACTGCACCACTCATAACACAAAACTTGTTATCTAGCCGTTAGGTTTAATTTTACAGGTAAGAATTTAGTTTTAAATAGGTATTATTTAGTTAATTATTGTAAGTTTAATTTAGATCTATTTTAATTATGTTAAAGTAAGGGGGGGGGTTAGCGTTAGTTTTAGGGGTAGGCTGGCGGTTTAGGGGTTATTAGGTTTATTTAGTTAATAATTGTAATTTTAATTTAGCTATATTTTAATTATGTTAAAGTTAAGGGGTGTTAGGGTAAGGGTTACGTTAGGGTTAGGGTTACGTTAGGGTTAGGTTTAGGGGGTTAATATAGTTTACTTTAGATTGTTGCGATGTGGGGGGCTGGTGGTTTAGATGTTAATAGTTTTGTTTAGTTGTAGTGATGTGGGAGGCCAGAGGTTTAGGGGTTAATAACTTTAATATAGTTGCAGAGATGTTGGGGTGCCGCAGAATAGGGGTTAATAACTTTAGTATAGTGGCGGCGATATAGGGAGCGGCAGACTAAGGGTTAATAATTGTATTTAGGTGTCAGCAATGTCGGGGGTGGCAGATTAGGGGGATTTAGACGTGGGGTTTATGTTAGGGTCTTAGATTTAAACTGTATTTTCTTTTTCCCCATAGACATCAATGGGGCTGCGTTACGGAGCTTTTGTTTCCGCGATTGCAGGTGAGATTTTTTGCCGACTCTGTCCATTTATGTCTATGGGGAAAGCATGCATGAGCACTTCAAAACACTGCTGCTTTTGTGTGTGCGGTATGGAGCTCAACGCAGCCATATTGCCCGCACAAGCCGGGTTTTTTTAAACTTGTAATGGCAGCGCTATAGGGGGTTAAATAACGCAACTTTCGTTGCGTTCTTTACTTTACCTATAGTGTTCAAAATTCATAATCTAGCTGATAATTCATTAAAACCCTAAAATAATTTCAAAATTATGAAAAAAACTCTAGTCTAATCTATGAAATAAGTGCTGTATAGAAAGTAAAAAACATTTTTTAAATAAAAAATATATATAAAGAACAAACATTTAAATAAAAATCCACATTAATGTTTTATAAGGACAGTCATCATAATATTCATATGGTGAGTGAAACAGAGAATGTTATATATGAAAACAGAGTAAGAGGAGAAGAGAGTATTACTCTGTAGACCCCTATCAAAATGTATTATACTATTGAAACTGTGTATATATGTACATATGTATTTATATGTGTGTATATATGTGTTTAATTATTTACATGTACCAAAATGTAGAAATATGTATTTATGAATAAATAGAACATATTCTGTTATGTGCAGAACATTGGAATGTAAAATATTCATATTTTCATGACGGTTAGCGCACCAGAGAATATGCGCTCCACTTGTAATCTGGCTCTAAGGCTACAAACTAAGGCCTAGATTTAGAGTTCGGCGGTAGCCGTCAAAACCAGCGTTAGAGGCTCCTAACGCTGGTTTTGGCCGCCCGCTGGTATTTGGAGTCAGTGATTAAAGGGTCTAACGCTCACTTTACAGCCGCGACTTTTCCATACCGCAGATCCCCCTACGCCATTTGCGTAGCCTATCTTTTCAATGGGATCTTTCTAACGCTGGTATTTAGAGTCGTTTCTGCAGTGAGCGTTAGAGCTCTAACGACAAGATTCCAGCCGCCTGAAAAAAGCAGGAGTTAAGAGCTTTCTGGCTAACGCCGGTTTATAAAGCTCTTAACTACTGTACCCTAAAGTACACTAACACCCATAAACTACCTATGTACCCCTAAACCGAGGTCCCCCCACATCGCCGCCACTCGATTAAAATTTTTAACCCCTAATCTGCCGACCGCCACCTACGTTATACTTATGTACCCCTAATCTGCTGCCCCTAACCCCGCCGACCCCTATATTATATTTATTAACCCCTAACTTGCCCCCCACAACGTCGCCGCAAGCTACTTAAAATAATTAACCCCTAATCTGCCGCTCCGTAAACCGCCGCCACCTACGTTATCCCTATGTACCCCTAATCTGCTGCCCTAACATCGCCGACCCCTATGTTATATTTATTAACCCCTAATCTGCCCCCCACAACGTCGCCGACACCTACCTACACTTATTAACCCCTAATCTGCCGACCGGAGCTCACCGCTATTCTAATAAATGTATTAACCCCTAAAGCTAAGTCTAACCCTAACACTAACACCCCCCTAAGTTAAATATAATTTTTATCTAACGAAATAAATTAACTCTTATTAAATAAATGATTCCTATTTAAAGCTAAATACTTACCTGTAAAATAAATCCTAATATAGCTACAATATAAATTACATTTATATTATAGCTATTTTAGGATTAATATTTATTTTACAGGTAACTTTGTATTTATTTTAACCAGGTACAATAGCTATTAAATAGTTAAGAACTATTTAATAGTTACCTAGTTAAAATAATTACAAATTTACCTGTAAAATAAATCCTAACCTAAGATATAATTAAACCTAACACTACCCTATCAATAAAATAATTAAATAAACTACCTACAATTACCTACAATTAACCTAACACTACACTATCAATAAATTAATTAAACACAATTGCTACAAATAAATACAATTAAATAAACTATCTAAAGTACAAAAAATAAAAAAGAACTAAGTTACAGAAAATAAAAAAATATTTACAAACATAAGAAAAATATTACAACAATTTTAAACTAATTACACCTACTCTAAGCCCCCTAATAAAATAACAAAGACCCCCAAAATAAAAAATTCCCTACCCTATTCTAAAATACAAATATTACAAGCTCTTTTACCTTACCAGCCCTGAACAGGGCCCTTTGCGGGGCATGCCCCAAGAATTTCAGCTCTTTTGCCTGTAAAAAAAAACATACAATACCCCCCCCCCCCCAACATTACAACCCACCACCCACATACCCCTAATCTAACCCAAACCCCCTTAAATAAACCTAACACTAATCCCCTGAAGATCTTCCATCCTCTTCTTCCGACGACTAGACGACGAATGACGGTTCCTTTAAGGGACGTCATCCATTCCGATCAGCCAATAGAATGCGAGCTCAATCTGATTGGCTGATTGGATCAGCCAATCAGATTGAACTTGATTCTGATTGGCTGATTCCATCAGCCAATCAGAATATTCCTACCTTAATTCCGATTGGCTGATAGAATCCTATCAGCCAATCGGAATTCGAGGGACGCCATCTTGGATGACGTCCCTTAAAGGAACCGTCATTCGTCGTCTAGTCGTCGGAAGAAGAGGATGGATCCGCGCTGGAGGTCTTCAAGATGGAGCCGGTCGTCATCGGATGGAAGAACATAGAAGATGCCGCTTGGAGAAGATGTTTGCCGGTCCGGATGTCCTCTTCTTGCCGGATAGGAGGAAGACTTTGGAGCACCGGATTATGGATCGCCAACCCCCGCTTGGGTTGGATGAAGATCTTGGAGCCAGGACGGATCGGTGATACCTGGATGGTGAAGACAAGGTAGGAAGATCTTCAGGGGATTAGTGTTAGGTTTATTTAAGGGGGTTTGGGTTAGATTAGGGGTATGTGGGTGGTGGGTTGTAATGTTGGGGGGGGGGTATTGTATGTTTTTTTTTACAGGCAAAAGAGCTGAAATTCTTGGGGCATGCCCCGCAAAGGGCCCTGTTCAGGGCTGGTAAGGTAAAAGAGCTTGTAATATTTGTATTTTAGAATAGGGTAGGGAATTTTTTATTTTGGGGGTCTTTGTTATTTTATTAGGGGGCTTAGAGTAGGTGTAATTAGTTTAAAATTGTTGTAATATTTTTCTTATGTTTGTAAATATTTTTTTATTTTCTGTAACTTAGTTCTTTTTTATTTTTTGTACTTTAGATAGTTTATTTAATTGTATTTATTTGTAGCAATTGTGTTTAATTAATTTATTGATAGTGTAGTGTTAGGTTAATTGTAGGTAATTGTAGGTAGTTTATTTAATTATTTTATTGATAGGGTAGTGTTAGGTTTAATTATATCTTAGGTTAGGATTTATTTTACAGGTAAATTTGTAATTATTTTAACTAGGTAACTATTAAATAGTTCTTAACTATTTAATAGCTATTGTACCTGGTTAAAATAAATACAAAGTTACCTGTAAAATAAATATTAATCCTAAAATAGCTATAATATAAATGTAATTTATATTGTAGCTATATTAGGATTTATTTTACAGGTAAGTATTTAGCTTTAAATAGGAATCATTTATTTAATAAGAGTTAATTTATTTCGTTAGATAAAAATTATATTTAACTTAGGGGGGTGTTAGTGTTAGGGTTAGACTTAGCTTTAGGGGTTAATACATTTATTAGAATAGCGGTGAGCTCCGGTCGGCAGATTAGGGGTTAATAATTGAAGGTAGGTGTCGGCGATGTTAGGGAGGGCAGATTAGGGGTTAATACTATTTATGATAGGGTTAGTGAGGCGGATTAGGGGTTAATAACTTTATTATAGTAGCGCTCAGGTCCGCTCGGCAGATTAGGGGTTAATAAGTGTAGGTAGGTGTCGGCGACGTTGTGGGGGGCAGATTAGGGGTTAATAAATATAACATAGGGGTCGGCGATGTTAGGGCAGCAGATTAGGGGTACATAGGGATAACGTAGGTGGCGGCGGTTTACGGAGCGGCAGATTAGGGGTTAAAAGTGTAATGCAGGGGTCAGCGATAGCGGGGGCGGCAGATTAGGGGTTAATAAGTGTAAGGCTAGGGGTGTTTAGACTCGGGGTACATGTTAGAGTGTTAGGTGCAGACGTAGGAAGTGTTTCCCCATAGGAAACAATGGGGCTGCGTTAGGAGCTGAACGCTGCTTTTTTGCAGGTGTTAGGTTTTTTTTCAGCTCAAACAGCCCCATTGTTTCCTATGGGAGAATCGTGCACGAGCACGTTTTTGAGGCCGGCCGCGTCCGTAAGCAACTCTGGTATCGAGAGTTGCATTTGCGCTAAATATGCTCTACGCTCCTTTTTTGGAGCCTAACGCAGCATTTGTTTGAACTCTCGATACCAGAGTTAAATTTATGGTGCGGCCAGAAAAAAACCCGCGGAGCGTTAACAGCCCTTTTACCGCCAAACTCCAAATCTAGCCGTAAATCATTTGTAGCAAATCCTGCTTTATAACTTAAGACTCTGCCCTCCTTAGTTAGAAATCTCATATTCCACATCAAAACTTCATTTGGATTTTTTCCAGCAAAAGAACAAAATTTATAACACCTTTTCAAATCTTGTGAAAAATATACCATAACATTTTCAACTTTCGCACCTACCTGATCACCATACACTCTGATTTGTCAAAATTTTACTGAAAACGGGAGGGGGCGGAGCTGGCCGCTGCTAAGATGGCAGCATAACTCCAGAGCTCCGTAAGCCAACAAACATAAAAATGTAAATAGAGCATATAAGCATACACTTCTATCAGCTGAAATCAACAGGCAACAACTGTGGGACACTGGCTCACATCGGAGCTTCTTGGAAATACAAGGCTTAAGGGCTGGGAGAATAGCAGGTCACCGGCACTCCAGTGTACTGTGCGGTGCTGACTTTGGAGGTATCCGGAGAGAGGAGCAGTCCCCAGCAGCAGAGAGCATCCTAATACCGCCGGTATTCAACTCTGAGTATCGGAGGGGCTAGAGGCTGAACCGGACACATCGGGTGAGAAATAAAAGCGCTGCGAAAACGGGCGGCCCGCCACCAACTTAGTGGCGCATTTACAGTTTGCCGGAACAGTGTATTGCTGAGGGGGGTAAACGAAAGCCTCACCACAGGACTCAGACAAACTAACTAAATGGGGTAGAAGCCTCAATCGCATCTAATAACCACTGTGATCAGGGCAATAGAAGTGGTCTCCTTGCATAAATACTTAGAGGGGATAGAGACGGAGACAAGGCCTAAAAGTTGTGACGCAGCTAGAATAAGGCAATTGCATGTAGAGAGATCACAGTGACAGGAGCTGCACAGCAGACGCCACATAGACAGTAACAGCAATAGAACAAAATAAGAAAAAAGGGGGCTATTGCACCTCCCAAGTACATTCGCAAAAGAATCACATATAATACCCTAGAGTGAGAAGTGAAACCTCTGGGAATAAGCCCACAATCTGGTGATACACTCTAGCACCAGTTACAGATACATCTGGGGCAGGGGCATATTACCAAACAACAGCTTGGAGGTATAGGGCAAGTTATATTATATCATTTTGTAGAGACATTTGTACAAACAACAACAAACTGTACGTTATCCCATTTGCAAAGACAAGGCCTAAAATGACGTCTAAGAGGCTACTGAAACCAATGAAAGCCGCAAAACACACGCATATAAAGGGCCCTAGCGTGGAATCTTTCTTCAACTCTGCAAGCCAGCACTCTACCTCTACTGTACACGAACAAGATGAGGAACTGCAGCCCATCTCACCATCGCCTAACAGACCCCAGAAAGCCCCAGATACCCTTACACAGATCCCATCCTCTGTACTTTCATCTCTGGCCTCTAAGCAAGACATAGCGGAGATAGTAAGGACATGTATGAGAGAAGAGATGGCGGAACTTAAACAAGAAATACATACTATTGGGTTTAGGGTTGACACCCTGGAAGATTATACAAACAATATCCAGGAAGAAGTAAATCAAATACAAGAAACCACCACTACACAAGCAGATCTGATAGAGGTTCTTCACGACAAAATAGAAGACCTAGAAAACAGAGGACGTAGAAAAAATCTTCGCATCAGAGGTATACCCGAGTCGGTATTACCGAAGGATCTACCTACCTACCTCCCAGCACTATTTGCCCACTTGAGAGGTGAAACGTCAACCAGGGAAATAAATTGGGACAGAGCACACAGGGCCCTAAGGCCCAGACCACCAGATAAAGCCCCGCCTAGAGACATAATAATAAAGTTTAAGCAGTTTATGGAAAAAGAGGAACTCCTCAACCTGTCCCGCAGAAACCAGCCTGTTAAATTCAGGGGCACAGTTCTCCAATTTTATACGGATCTATCGCAACGCACACTGCAAAGACGGAAGGAGCTGGCACCATTAACAGCCCTGTTGCGGAGCAAGAAGATATTATATAGATGGGGCTTCCCTTTCCACCTATATGTCCTCCATGGAAATAGAAAACTTTCCTGCACTAAGATCTCGGAGATACCAGATTTCTGTGCTGCTTTAGATCTGGATCCCCCTACCGACCCAGAGAACGAAGATTTACAACCACAGCCACAACGTAAAAAACGGCCTAAGGAAAGTAGCAAGGGGCAAACAGACTCTTACACCACTGAGACCAACCCATCTACAAGAACCCAGCCACCACAAACAAAGAGAATAGCCCAAACTCCAAGGGCTCACGTAACAGAAGAAGGATAAAGGCGCCGGTATACGTCCAGATGGGTAAAACTATATATATATAGACTTTAGACTTTAACTGGCGACGAACTCTCTAGTTCAGCTATTAGTTACAATGGGAGAGGACTATCTCGCCTACTCCTAACAGTTATAGATTTCAACATTAAAATTATGTTCTATTTAATCTTGCACTGTTGGTTCCAGGACCATGTTTAATAACAATGTATGCTGTTCATGATATTTTCATACTGTTGGTTTACACCTCTACGATTAATAACAGTTGACTATAAGATCTAGTACTAGATATATAAGTAATACAATAGGCCTTTATATAACATCTTTCAGTAAAGTGTTGATTGCATCTACTTTATTTTTGCAATACACACAGAACGAGAGAGGTTATAATTACTGTGTTATTGTTTTATTGTTTTATTATCATTTTTGAAGTTGTTCTTTCTTCTTATTTTTGGTGTCATCCTTTTGTTTTTGTTTTTCTCCTTCTCTTTTTTTGCTGTTCTTTGATTCTAACTTGTAGAATAACTGCTGCGCCGCTGCTTACACTCAGAACATAAAACTACTCCCAAGGGCCACAACACAAACAGTTACCCTAGCACAACCCACAATTAGAGATGGATAAAATGAGTAAACCGATTACCATAATATCTCAAAATGCAAAGGGCTTAAATTCCCCACAGAAGAGATCAATAGCACTATTAGATCTGTACAGAAAGAAAGGGGACATTGTTTTTCTCCAAGAGACCCATTTTAGAAAAAAGAGTGAACCTAGATACTTTGGGTCACGCTATTCCCAACACTTTCATAGCTCTGCAGAAACTAAGAAATGTGGAGTTAGTATTCTGATACATAAAGATATCCCCTTCAAGCACATTCAGACCACCTCGGACAATGAGGGTAGGTTTCTAGGGGTCTTCGGGCTTCTATTCGGCAGCCCAGTGACTCTGATAAATATATATGCACCAAACGTACGCCAACTCCCATTCCTCAAAAAGATCTTCAATAAAATAATAGATTTCTCCAGGGGGGTTACCTTCATAGGTGGGGATCTTAATACCACAATAGACCCACATATTGATAGTTCACACAAAATAAACAGACCCACGACACAGGCGACTAGATACCTAGGGAAACTGATGAGAGACTATAACTTATATGATGTATGGAGGTTTGTAAATCCCTCTAAAAAAGACTATACTTTCTTCTCACTACCACATCACACCTACAGTCGAATAGACTACATTTTGACTAACCAAGCAGGCCTAACGACTATATGTCACTCAAAGATCTCTCACACGACATGGTCAGACCACTCTGCGGTGATTACACGACTTAAATGGCCAAATACACCAACCCAACCCTTCACTTGGAAACTAGATGATTCCCTACTAAATATTCCCCTATACGCCGAGAAATTTACTAGTTCATTGAAAGAGTACTTCACAATAAACAACCGGGAAGATAGCAATCCATTCATGGTGTGGGAAGCACATAAATGTTATATGAGGGGCGAATTCATCAAATTTAAATCGCACATGAAGAAAACATCCAGACAACACTATAATGACCTCACGAACACATTGTCTAACGTAGAATATAAACATAAACAGGATCCACAAAACGTACAGGTACTAGGGGAACTACAAAAAGCTAGAGATGCCCTGAAAGACCTATTAAATAAAGAACACAACCTAATGACATTAAAAATTAAGCAGAGATATCACTATGAAAGCAATAGGAGTGGGAAATTACTGGCGAGGGCACTAAAACTCAAAAAATATAAAACATATATTCATGACATCAATACACCCAATAAACAAAAGGTAAAAACTACACCAGATATTTTAGCCCAATTCGAATCCTATTACTCGAAATTATACAATATTGACAGGGAGGAAACACATAATACTACACTACCTGATATGCTATCCTATTTAGAGAATTGTAAACTTCCCCAATTATCAGCAGAGCAAAAAGAGGATTTAGAAAACCCAATATCGTCAGGAGAGATAATATCAGCCATCAAAAGTTTAAACATGGGAAAGAGTCCAGGCCCAGATGGCTACACAGCACAGTATTATAAAACATTCTCCCCGATTCTACTACCCCACCTGCAGAAGATTTTTAATCAAATATCCAAGGATACCACATTCCCACCTAATATGCTAGAAGCACATATTACGGTACTCCCTAAACCTGGGAAACCAGCGACCTACCCATCAAATTATAGGCCTATATCACTACTAAATGTAGACATAAAAATATTTGCGAAGGTGTTAGCCGCGAGATTAAACAGATTCCTACCTGGCTTGGTGCACTTAAACCAAGTTGGGTTCGTCCCGCGCCGCGAAGCAAGGGATAATACGGTGAAAACTATAGATCTCATGGACTATGTTCATAGAGAGAAGATACCTGCGATTTTCCTAGGGATTGACGCTGAGAAAGCCTTTGATAGGCTGAATTGGGCATTTCTACAGCAAACTCTCATTAAATTTGGAATAGGGCCACACATGCTTAATAAGATTCTTGCATTATATGATAATCCCACAGCTAAGGTTAGATTAAATGACTCCCTATCAAACAGCATAAATATTAGAAACGGCACCAGGCAGGGATGCCCACTATCCCCCTTACTATTTGTGTTAGCTATGGAGGTTTTGGCCTCCAAAATACGCCAGAACCCTGCAATAGAGGGCCTTAAGATCCAAAATGTGGACTACAAACTGTCGCTCTATGCAGACGACATCTTATTGACGTTGACCAATCCGCTATCATCTTTAAAAGCATTACAATTGGAATTTGATCTATTTAGCTCCCATTCCTATTTCAAAATTAACAGAACTAAATCAGAGGTATTAGGAGTGGCAGTATCTGATACACTCCTTCAACATATTAGCAGCCAATTGCACTTCTCTATCCAAAAACATTCCCTAACATACCTGGGTACGCAAATAGCAAGAACAAAGGAGGAACTTTATACATTAAACTACGAGAAACTGCTAAAAGAACTACAAGTAGAGATTAATAGATGGAAAACTAAATGCCTGTCCTTGCTCGGTAGGATACAGGCCTTTAAGATGTCATTCTTACCAAGAATACTATATATCTTTCAAACGGTACCCATCACATTACCCAAAACATACTTGAATAGGCTCCAGGCTAATGTAAACTCATTTGTCTGGCAGAGCAAAATGTCGAGAGTTTCAAAGAAAATTTTATACAGGGATAGATATACAGGAGGCCTGGGAGTTCCCAACCTTCTTTATTACAAACAGGCGACCATGCTAACCAGAATTATAGATTGGTGTAAACATTCAGACAATAAGGAATGGGTAAAGTTAGAACACAATCTGACCGATGTGGCCAGCCTAGGGAGCCAGTGTTGGCTCAATAAATCGCGTAGGAGACTTTGTAGTTCACCTCCAACCATAGTAGCAGAAACCTTTGATGTATGGGACACAATATTAAAAAATAAAAAAGACATTTCATCTATCCCAGGCCCATTAACTCCTCTACTGGCAAACACTGACTCCCCATTAGGACACTACAAAATAAAGGAAGAAACCACGAACATTCACTGTTGTGTACCGACATATACTTGCTTAGATAAAGGTAAACTCTTGACTAGAAAAGAAATGACGGACAGAAATATTTTTGTAGGTCAGAACTGGTATGAATACTTCCAACTGTCACATTATATTAACCACAACAGGGAGAAAAGAGACCTAATAAGGCCATTAACCACATTCGAATCAATATGCTACTCCACAGGCACATCGAAAAAAGGGTTATCCCAGTCATACAAGTTATTAGTGACAATGCACTCCACCCAACTACCCACATACACTAAGGTATGGGAGAGAGAATTGCAAGAGTCCTTAACACCAAACGAGTGGCAGACAATTTTTCAGCAAATGGGGAAAGCCCCATCTTCCATGAATGCCACAGAGACCAATCTGAAAGTACTCATCAGATGGTACTTAACTCCCAAAAGGTTGTCTAGAATTTACCCAAGTGCTAACACTCAATGTTGGAGGGCATGTGGGCAAGAGGGAAATATGTCCCACATATGGTGGAACTGTCCCTTTATAAAAACATATTGGATCAACTTGCACTCAGAGATAGAAAAGGTAATAGCTATTCATTTAGAATGCAGCCCGTTTGTACTCTTATTAAATAAGACACCTAAAATAAAATGCAAACTGAGAGCGATGCTACTATATATTATGTTAAATTGTGCTAGACAACTGATACCTAGACTTTGGAAACAGACAAAGGTTCCCAGTGTACAAGACTGGAGAGAACAGGTCAGTAGAGTACTATCATTGGAAAAATATCACTATCAGCACAGTAATCGCATTGATGACTTTCACTCTATGGTGTTTTTATGGGAAGAGTATCTAGGGTCAATTTAGGCACCTCACGTAAGCAGGATCACCCCAGACACTTATCGCACAGTTGGGGTAGAGAAGCATGAAACTGAAGGGGATTTGCGGCGCAGCAGCAGCAGCATTTACTTTGGTATGATCGAGTTTTGATGACACACTTAACCCGTTTAGAGTTTTATCAATGAAACCTGAATCAGCAGGTGAGATCCTAAAAAAAATATATATTGTTGTAATTGGGATAGGGGAATCACATGACTTTGTAAGATAAGCGAACTGTAAAGAGCGGTCTTTGAAGAATGTAATATTTGCACTGTAATGTTGATTTTCTTTTTCTCATTCCTGTTAACATGTTTAAGAAACCAATAAAAAATGTATAAATAAAAAAAAAAAAAAAAAAAAAAAATTTTACTGAAAACCTGACCTCACACCAAACAATTCAATAATTCTAATAACCCGCCTAAGAGAACATACACTTTTACACAGGACAGTGAGATCATCTATATAATCTAAAACATTCCTCCAATGACCCCCTCCACCTGGATTAGGAACTCTACAAACACTATCCAGCCTTATAGCCTCCAATATAGGTTTAATAGAACAGATAAATAATAAAGGCTAGAGTGGACACCCCATACTTTCATGATTCAGATAGGGCATGTCATTTTAAACAACTTTCCAATTTACTTTTATCATCAAATGTGCTTTGTTCTCTTGATATTATTTTTTAAAAGCTAAACCAAGGTAGACTCATATGCTAATTTCTAAGCCATTAAGGCCACCTCTTATCTCAATGCATTTTGACAATTTTTCACAGTTAGACAGCGCTAGTTCATGTGTGCCATATAGATATCATTGTGCTCACTCCCTTGGAGTTACTTATGAGTCAGCACTGCTTGGCTGAAATGCAAGTTTGTCAAAAGAACTGTCCCTTTAAATAAGTTATACATTAATGGGAGCTAGCTGAGCACATTGGGTAAACCAGTCACAAGAGTCATGCAGTAAATGTGCAGCCACCAATCAGCAGCTAGCTCCCAATAGAGCAATACTGCTCCTGAGCCTACCTAGATATGCTTTTCTTCAAAGGATATCTAAAGAATAAATCAAATTAGATCATAAAAGTTAATTGAAAAGTCTCTTAAAATTGCTGCTCTATCTGAAACATTTAACTTTAATTTTGATTTTAGTGCCCATCCTGACAACATAAGGGCCAATCCTGACAGAGATCAAACTGAACAGATCTTTGTGCTTCTTGTAACCTCTATATTAATAACCCAATTAATCCCACTGGTGATTGTAAGCTCTTTAGTTCAGGTCCTCATTGTACGTCTCCTCATCAGCAGCTATAGATTATAATGACACCCAGTACCGAAGGGGGAGGGGCGAGAACAAATGGAACCGCTACACTACAGAAAAAAATAAATGCTAAGAGCGGGAGGAGGGAGGGAGAAGTAGGGGGGTACTAGATAGGAGGGGGAATAGAGGGTAGGGAAACAAGCTTGGAGGGGAAGGTGAGGTAAATAAGGGGGGGGGCAGCTACACTACAGATGTTTTTTAATTATTAAATAGAAAGGAAATAGTATAGAGAACTGGGTACTGGCAGACAGCTGTCAGTACCTAAGATGGCGGAAATTAGTTAGAGTGGGGAGGGTTAGAGAGCTTTTTGGAAGGGATTAGGGGGGTGGGAAGGTAAGGGGTAATCCTACACTGAAGAAAATAATCATAATAATAATAAATAAAATAAAGTCTAAAACTGCATACTGGCAGACTGTCTGCCAGTACCTAAAATGGGGGTGACCAGTGGGGGTTGAGGAAGGGAAGAGAGCCGTTTGAGAGGGATCAAGTAGGGATCAGGGGGTGGGAAGTGTAAGGTGGAAGGGTAATCTCTACACTAAAGCTAAAATTAACCTTACAAGCTACCTAATTAACCCCTTCACTGTCAGGAATAATGAATGTGTGGTGCACAGCTGCAATTAGTGGCCTTCTAATTACCAAACACCAATGGCAAAGCCATATATGGCTGCTATTTCTGAACAGAGAAGCTTTTACAACCATTTGTGCCATGATTGCACAAGCGGTTTGTAAATAATTTAATTGAGAAACCTAAAGTTTGTGAAAAATTTTGCAATTTTTTTAATTTGATCGGATTTGTTGGTGAAATGGTGGCATGAAATATAACAAAATGGGCCTAGATCAATACTTTGGGTTGTCTAAAAATATATGTATAGTTTTAATAGGTAAATATAAAAAAGGCTCTATTTCTGTTTAAATAGAGTGATGGCAAAAATGCAAAAAATGCTCTGGTCTTTTGGGGAAGTTTTAGTCTGGTCCTCATGGGGTTAAAGAGCATGATGAAATGAGGATATCTCCTGCAACTAAGGGCCAGATTATGAGTGGAGCGCTATTTTAACATTCACTCGTAAAGGGGCAACTGTGTCCGTTTATGTGTTAACCTTAAATAACCAGCAAGGTTAATGTTCCCGCAAGTTGCCCCAATTTCCAAAAAAATTAAGTGGACAGTTCAAATGATGAGTATTTTTTTTTTTTAAACTGTGTAAAGCAGTTATAGGGGGTTAAAGTAAGGGAAAGTGGGGTGTGGCCTTTACAAAAAAAAACGGCCTTTACATAGTGGTCTGTGGGAAACTGTGTGTTCTCTATAAATATATATGTGTATGCTTATATACAGTACATAGATATTTATGTGTTTATATACATTATTTACATGTGTATATATATATAAATGTATTTATTGCTGTGCAAATTGCCCCCTGCGCTGCACTAGGTGGTTTGTCTCATGGTATGAGAAAGAGGCTCCCATTGAAACATATGGAAGCGCACTCTCATTGAAACCTATGGAAGCGCGCTCTCATGAGTGCAAGGCTTCCAGGCAATGCAAACGTGAGTTTGTGTTCACATTGCGCCTCAGTTGCAATACCAGTGCACATTTGCATGCGTTGGTTTTACTGAGTTGAGAGCAAATATCGCACTCGTGAAATCGCTACTTTTCGCTCCACTCGTAATCTAGACCTAAATGTAGGAAGATAGACAGTAAAAGGGATTGTGGTTTACAATAGTGAGACTGTCTATAACTTGTGCTGCCGGGAGAGGGGATGGCAAAGATGAGAGGGTCCTTAAAGGGAAAGTCAAGTCCAAAAAAAACTTTCATGATTCAAATAGGGCATGTAATTTCAAACAACTTTCCAATTTACTTTTATCACCAATTTTGCTTAGTTCTCTTGGTATTCTTAGTTGAAAGCTAATTCTAGGAGGTTCATATGCTAATTTCTTAGACCTTGAAGGCCACCTCTAATCTAAATGCATTTTGATAGTTTTTCACCACTAGAGGGCATTAGTTCATGTGTTTCACATAGATAATTTTGAGCTCATGCACGTGACTTTACCATGGAGACAGCTCTGATTGGCTAAAATGCATGTCAGTCAAAAGAACTGAAATAAGGGGGCAGTCTGCTGAGGATTAGATACAAGGTGATTACAGAGGTAAAACGTGTATAATTATAACTGTGTTGGTTATGCAAAACTGGGGAATGGGTAATTAAGGGATTATCTATCATTTAAAACAACAAAAATTCTGGTGTTGACTGTACCTTTAAGAAATGTAATTAACAGGACAGTAAACATGCTTTGCAAAACATCTGTATACAGTATCAGCATTTTAAAAGCATTCAACCTCAAATTTTGCTAGTCAAATTGGCATTGTATTGCAGTCTTGGGACAGACCCTTTGAAAATTGCCTTGAGTGTGTTTATCTAATCTCATTCGCTGTGGTAAATTAGTAACACATATAAATGAGTTCTTTAACCTCTTAAGGACATATGACGGAATTTTTCCGTCATAAAACAATTGAGCAAACTGAAAGCTGTGTCCTTAAAGGGTTAAAATATCAATCAAGCACAGTGTAGCATGTTATAGTGTCACAGGTTAGAATTATGCATAATGTACTCCAGGCTCAGTGGGAAAAAAAAACTATTTAGGAAGAAAATGAGAGTAAATGTTGTTACTAGAAGTTTTCTGGCGAATTCTTAAAAGTAAGTTCAGAGCTGACAGAATCAAGTTTCTGTTGCATAGCTTCGGAGCATATATTTATCTTTATAAATCTATTTTTACCGTCTAATTCTTGGAAGCGCCCCCTTCACATGTATTTTAAAATAAGTGTGTAATCCTGTCTATTCTCGGTACTCTCACAACACTACTAACTCCCAAACAAACATATATAAAAATACCCAGTGGATTATTTTACACTAAAAGATCTCAACTGCTCTTTCTTTGTACAAAGGACATTGTCACCTCTGCTCCATAACATTATACAAGTGTGTTAGTAGCAAGTTACTATGGTAACTGTAAATTAATAATGAATAAATTCAGTTCGGCCAGGTGCCCTTCCTTAGAAACTTAGATTAAATAGGAACTTAACACTTGATTGGTTACTATAGATGTGTTTACGTTTCAGTGACTCTAACCTATCGTTAGTTCCCTTGGCTACTACTGTTCCCAGTAACAGTCACATTTTCAGGTGTGAATTCCATGCACAGGTCACAAGGGTTTACCAGAGACCTTTATTATCTAAACAGGAAATTTATACACCTAAAAAACTGCAAATGAATTAGTTTGTCATGCAATATACATAGCTTTATCTTAACTGCTTAAACTGGGTGTGCAAACTGTTTTGTGTTTTTAGCTGTGCTGTTCAGCCAATTTCGGTGTAATATATATTAATATATGAATATATATATATATATATATATATATACAGTATATATATATATATATAAAAAAAAATATAAAAGGACTAGATTATAAGGGCGCGCAAGTGATATCGGGGGTTTTGCGAATGTTGGAAATAGCGCGAGTATTACAAGTTAAATTAAACTAGATTGTAAATTCCCAAGGGAATAGGGCCCTCAATTCCTCCTGTAGGTGTTCGTCAAATTTTGTCCTGTTTATTACAAGTTTTATATAATTGTTTTATTTAAATGAATTGTACCCAAGGACAGCGCTGTGGAATATGTTGGTGCTTCATAAATAAAGTATAATATATGTATAATAAAGTAAATGCAATCACAAGAGCGGAAGAGCATTTTAAGTTTGTTGGGTTAGCTCGACTGAAACCCTCGCCTAAATGGACAAAATTTTTGTTCTGAATATTCATGGAAATTTGTTTCCCTGAATATTCGCTCTCTGCACTATTTGGTTTATGTTTCATTTCAAACTCAATGAAAAAAGAATTTTCGTTTAACATTTACATTCGTTTTAGTTATAATGAATGTAAATGTTTCAAAGCTACAAGTGAAAAGTTTATCTGTAGCTACATACTTACCCTAACGGAGAGTGCGTTAACCTGACTCTCTTATTGCCAGAACCCTGGCCGCACTAACAGGACTCATAGTAGTTTGGCTCCCAGGACCTGCACTGAAGCGAGCCTCCTGTTAGCGCGGCCAGGGCCCTGGCAAGAAGAGGATCGGGTTAGCGAGCTCTTCAGAGTGTTTTTTTATTTTCGATTTTTTAATTTTTCTCATAGTGTTAGGTTTTTTTTAATTTGTAATTTAAATTTTTTAATTGGTAGTATTTTTTATTTTATTAGAATAGTTATGTTAGGTTAATTTATAGTTTAATGTTAGGTTTATTTTTATTTCACAGGTAAGTTTTTATTTAAATATAGTTATATTGTAATTTTAATTTAAAGTTAGGGGGGTGTTAAGTTTAGGGATAAATAGTTTAATTTAGTGTTTTGCGATGTGGAGGCTGGCAGTTTAGGGGTGAATAGGTTTATTTAGTAGCGGAGATGTGGGAGGCCGGAGGTTTAGGGGTTAATAACTTTATTATAGTGTCGGCGATGTCGGGGAGCGGCGGAATAGGGGTTAATAGCTTTATTATAGTGTCGGCGAACGACGGAATAGGGGTTAATAACTTTATTATAGTGGCGGTAATGTAGGACAGCAGCAGAATATGGGTTAATAATTTTTATTAGTGTAGGCGATGTCGGAGGGGCGGGGAATAAGGGGTTAGTAGGTTTATTTATTAGTCGCGATGTGGGTGGGTGGGTGGCAGATTAGGGGTTAATAGGTTTAATATAGTGTTTGCGATGCTGGAGGGTGGGGCTTAGGGGTTAATAGGTCGTTTATGGGTGTTAGTGTACTTTGTAACACTTTAGTTATGAGTTTTGTGAAACATTTTTGTGATGCAAAACTCATAACTACTGGTCTCAGATGACAGTATGGATCGTGTCGTTATAGGCTGTAACGCAAGCTTTTTAGTCTCACCGCACAACATGTAATACCAGCGCTATGAAAATCCCACGCAAAAACGTCATTTTTTTGAGTGCGAAATGGACGTTGCATTACAGGCTAAAATGCTTGCGGTATAGCTATAAAGACACGACTCGCAATTGCTGCGTTACTGCCATTATGCTGAAATTTCCATTTTTTCAGCGTTAAAAGCTGTAACGCAAAACTTGTAATTTACCTGTATATTTGATGTATTTTGCAGCCCCCTCTTATGAAAACTAGATTATTTAAATGATGATTACAAATATTACCTGTTATAAGTTGGCAGAGGTGGGGGTAATCATTACCAGTGAGTACCCCCAAAACAAAGCAAAGCCGTGTATATATATATATGTGTGTTTACAATTAAAATTACATTATACTTTATGTGAAGAACATTAGTACTGTATGCGCTCACCATTGACTTCTATTGAGAGAATATGTGATATTCTCGCATGAAGACTTTCAATTTGTCATACGCACGCATGAATATTTGTTCTAAAAGGTAGATTTCAGTCTAATTAGCGCAAAAACTAACACACGGCTTTGACTTGACATCACTTCACATGGGGACAATTATGATTCACAAGAAAACTATTTTCTCAAGAGCTTTTGACTTTCCAAATTCCTCAGCTTCAACATAAAAATAACTTCTGGCTTGTTAGATGTCTGGTTATAACAGTTCTAATGGGGGTTCAGGGGTGCAAAAAGTACCCCCTGTCTTTTTAAATGCACCTCAATTATGCTGAGAGGGAGAAATAAAATACAGTTATTTTATCTTTCCTTTTAGCAACACCCAGACAGGCTAGTCACACCTGTAAACACTCAGACAGACTAGTCACACCTGTAAACACTCAGACAGACTAGTCACACCTGTAAACATTCAGACAGACTAGTCACACCTGTAAACACTCAGACAGACTAGTCACACCTGTAAACAACCAGACAGGCTAGTCACACCTGTAAACAACCAGACAGACTAGTCACACCTGTAAACAACCAGACAGGCTAGTCACACCTGTAAACAACCAGACAGACTAGTCACACCTGTAAACAACCAGACAGGCTAGTCACACCTGTAAACACCCAGACAGACTAGTCACACCTGAAAACAACCAGACAGACTAGTCACACCTGTAAGCAACCAGACAGACTAGTCACACCTGTAAACAACCAGACAGACTAGTCACACCTGTAAACAACCAGACAGGCTAGTCACACCTGTAAACAACCAGACAGACTAGTATCACCCATAAACACTCAGACAGGCTAGTCACACCTGTAAACAACCAGACAGACTAGTCACACCTGTAAACAACCAGACAGACTAGTATCACCCATAAACACTCAGACAGACTAGTCACACCTGTAAACAACCAGACAGACTAGTCACACCTGTAAACAACCAGACAGACTAGTCACACCTGTAAACAACCAGACAGACTAGTCACACCTATAAACAACCAGAAAGGCTAGTCACACCTGTAAACAACCAGACAGGCTAGTCACACCTGTAAACAGCCAGACAGACTAGTCACACCTGTAAACAACCAGACAGACTAGTCACACCTGTAAACAACCAGACAGGCTAGTCACACCTGTAAACAACCAGACAGACTAGTCACACCTGTAAACAACCAGACAGACTAGTATCACCCATAAACACCCAGACAGGCTAGTCACACCTGTAAACAACCAGACAGGCTAGTCACACCTGTAAACAACCAGACAGGCTAGTCACACCTGTAAACAACCAGACAGACTAGTCACACCTGTAAACAACCAGACAGACTAGTCACACCTGTAAACAACAAGACAGGCTAGTCACACCTGTAAACAACCAGACAGGCTAGTCACACCTGTAAACAACCAGACAGACTAGTCACACCTGTAAACAACCAGACAGACTAGTCACACCTGTAAACAACCAGACAGGCTAGTCACACCTGTAAACAACCAGACAGACTAGTCACACCTGTAAACAACCAGACAGACTAGTCACACCTGTAAACAACCAGACAGGCTAGTCACACCTGTAAACAACCAGACAGACTAGTATCACCCGTAAACATCCAGACAGAATATTCACACCCGTAAATACCCAGACAGACTAGTCACACCTGTAAACATCCAGACAGAATATTCACACCCGTAAACACCCAGACAGACTAGTCACACCTGTAAACAACCAGACAGACTAGTCACACCTGTAAACAACCAGACAGGCTAGTCACACCTGTAAACAACCAGACAGACTAGTATCACACCTGAAAACAACCAGGCATACTAGTATCACCCATAAACACTCAGACAGGCTAGTCACACCTGTAAACACCCAGACAGACTAGTATCACCCATAAACACCCGGACAGGCTAGTCACACCTGTAAACAACCAGACAGGCTAGTCACACCTGTAAACAACCAGACAGACTAGTCACACCTGTAAACAACAAGACAGGCTAGTCACACCTGTAAACAACCAGACAGGCTAGTCACACCTGTAAACAACCAGACAGACTAGTCACACCTGTAAACAACCAGACAGACTAGTCACACCTGTAAACAACCAGACAGGCTAGTCACACCTGTAAACAACCAGACAGACTAGTCACACCTGTAAACAACCAGACAGACTAGTCACACCTGTAAACAACCAGACAGGCTAGTCACACCTGTAAACAACCAGACAGACTAGTATCACCCGTAAACATCCAGACAGAATATTCACACCCGTAAATACCCAGACAGACTAGTATCACCCATAAACACCCGGACAGGCTAGTCACACCTGTAAACAACCAGACAGGCTAGTCACACCTGTAAACAACCAGACAGACTAGTCACACCTGTAAACAACCAGACAGACTAGTCACACCTGTAAACAACAAGACAGGCTAGTCACACCTGTAAACAACCAGACAGGCTAGTCACACCTGTAAACAACCAGACAGACTAGTCACACCTGTAAACAACCAGACAGGCTAGTCACACCTGTAAACAACCAGACAGACTAGTCACACCTGTAAACAACCAGACAGACTAGTCACACCTGTAAACAACCAGACAGACTAGTATCACCCATAAACACCCAGACAGGCTAGTCACACCTGTAAACAACCAGACAGGCTAGTCACACCTGTAAACAACCAGACAGGCTAGTCACACCTGTAAACAACCAGACAGACTAGTCACACCTGTAAACAACCAGACAGACTAGTCACACCTGTAAACAACAAGACAGGCTAGTCACACCTGTAAACAACCAGACAGGCTAGTCACACCTGTAAACAACCAGACAGACTAGTCACACCTGTAAACAACCAGACAGACTAGTCACACCTGTAAACAACCAGACAGGCTAGTCACACCTGTAAACAACCAGACAGACTAGTCACACCTGTAAACAACCAGACAGGCTAGTCACACCTGTAAACAACCAGACAGACTAGTCACACCTTTAAACAACCAGACAGACTAGTCACACCTGTAAACAACCAGACAGGCTAGTCACACCTGTAAACAACCAGACAGACTAGTATCACCCGTAAACATCCAGACAGAATATTCACACCCGTAAATACCCAGACAGACTAGTCACACCTGTAAACATCCAGACAGAATATTCACACCCGTAAACACCCAGACAGACTAGTCACACCTGTAAACAACCAGACAGACTAGTCACACCTGTAAACAACCAGACAGACTAGTCACACCTGTAAACAACCAGACAGACTAGTCACACCTGTAAACAACCAGACAGGCTAGTCACACCTGTAAACAACCAGACAGACTAGTATCACCCGTAAACATCCAGACAGAATATTCACACCCGTAAACACCCAGGCAGACTATCAAATAGTGTGAAAAAAGTGATAGGCGCCTATTGATCAAAACACTTATAAAAAGGTGTAGTATGAGTACATGTCACAGTGTAATGTGAAATTAACGTGCAGAAAGTGAGGCACTCTATGTCTATAAAGTGTATATATATAAATGAAATTAAACATATGTAACAATAGATACAAAGTAAAGTTACTAACTGTGACGACTTATGTGAAGTATCAAAAGAATCTTTGTAACACAATATTAAAGTGCAACAGTACACATATATACACTGTGGGTAATATCAAACCAAAAACCCTCCAGGGAAACAACCCAGATTATAGTTCATATATCCAAGAAAAAGGTGGCAGCTGTGCTCCTTCTAGGACTGACGGGCAGTCAGCAGAGATCTGTAGAAAATGAAGAGAAGAAAGGAGGCGCAACAATAGTGTGAATACGTCAGGTACCACTGCCCCTATGTATGCCCAGATGTTACTTACTAGATGTAAAGCACTTGAAAAGTGCCACAGGTGCGGGCTGGATCATTAATAGCTACCCAGTGGGCTATCCTCTTGGGGTGTGTGATGATGGGCAAACAACGGAACTCTGTAAAAAATAAAGAAAAGACAGGGGGCGCCACAATAGTGTGATAACATCAGAACCAAAAGCCCCTGTGTATGTTGAAATTTCACTTACTAGATGTGCAGCACTTGAGAAGTGCCACAGGTGCAGGCTGGATCATTAGTAGCTACCCAGCGAGCTATCCTCTCCGGATATATAACGACACACTACTTTTGGGTTCCTGTTCACTTATAAAGAACCAACGATTACTTTTATAAGCGGTATATAAGTTACCACTTAGACGAATATCCAAATACCTAATTACTGTATAAAAACTGGATAAAAGCTTCAGAATAAAAACTTTGTGATGTTGAGGAGTAAAATAAAAGTGGTTATTTTATTAGAACCCAATTCACTACGCGTTTCTCGGTATAACAACCGTTTCATTTACCCAGACAGACTAGTCACACCAGTAAACACCCAGACAGACTAGTCACACCTGTAAACACACAGACAGACTAGTCACACCACTAAACACCCAGACAGACTAGTCACACCTGTAAACACGCAGACAGACTAGTCACACTAGTAAACACCCAGACAGACTAGTCACACCTGTGAACACCCAGACAGACTAGTCACACCTGTAAAAACACAGACAGACTAGTCACACTAGTAAACACCAAGACAGACTATTCACACCTGTAAACACCCAGACAAACTAGTCACACCTGTAAACACCCAGACAGACTATTCACATCTGTAAACACCCGGACAGACTACACGCACCCGTAAACACCCAGACAGATTAGTCACACCTGTAAACACCCAGACTGACTAGTCACACCTGTAAACAACCAGACAAACTAGTCACATATGTAAGCACCTAGACTACTAGTCACACCTGTAAACACCCAGACAGACTATTCACATCTGTAAACACCCGGACAGACTAGTCGCACCCGTAAACACCCAGACAGATTAGACACACCTGTAAACACCCAGACTGACTAGTCACACCAGTAAACACCCAGACAGACTAGTCAAACTAGTAAACACCAAGACAGACTAGTCACACCTGTAAACACCCAGACAGACTAGTCACACCAGTAAACAACCAGACAGACTAGTCACACTAGTAAACACCAAGACAGACTATTCACACCTGTAAACACCCAAACAAACTAGTCACACATGTAAACACCTAGACTACTAGTCAAAACTGTAAACACGCAGACAGACTATTCACATCTGTAAACACCCGGACAGACTAGTCGCACCCGTAAACACCCAGACAGATTAGTCACACCTGTAAACACCCAGACTGACTAGTCACACCTGTAAACAACCAAACAAACTAGTCACACCCGAAAACACCCAGACAGACTAGTCACACCCGTAAACACCCAGACATACTAGTCACACCTGTAAACACCCAGACAGACTAGTCACACCTGTAAACACCCAGACAGACTAGTCACACCCGAAAACACCCAGACAGACTAGTCACACCCGTAAACACCCAGACATACTAGTCACACCTGTAAAAACCCAGGCAGAATATTCACACCCGTAAACACTCTGACAGACTAGTCACACCTGTAAACACCCAGACAGAATATTCACACCCGTAAACACAAAACATCCAGACTAGTCACACCAGTAAAAACCCAGACAGATTAGTCACACCTGTAAACACCCAGACAGACTAGTCACACCTGTAAACATCCAGACATACTAGTCACACCTGTAAACACCCAGACAGACTATTCACATCCCGTAAACACCCAGACAGACTAGTCACACCTATGAACACCCAGACATACTAGTCACACCTGTAAACACCCAGACAGACTATTCACACCCCGTAAACACCCAGACAGACTAGTCACACCTATGAAAACCCAGACAGACTAGTCACCTGTAAACACCCAGACAGACTAGTCACACCAGTAAACACCCAGACAGACTAGTCACACTAGTAAACACCAAGACAGACTATTCACACCTGTAAACACCCAGACAAACTAGTCACACATGTAAACACCTAGACTACTAGTCAAACCTGTAAACACGCAGACAGACTATTCACATCTGTAAACACCCGGACAGACTAGTCGCACCCGTAAACACCCAGACAGATTAGTCACACCTGTAAACACCCAGACTGACTAGTCACACCAGTAAACACCAAGACAGACTAGTCACACCTGTAAACACCCAGACAGACTAGGCACACCAGTAAACACCCAGACAGACTAGTCATACCTCTAAACACCAAGACAAACTATTAACACCTGTAAACACCTAGCCAAACTAGTCACACCCGTAAACACCCAGACAGAGTAGTCACACCTGTAAACACCCAGACAGACTAGTCACACCCATAAACAACCAGACAGACTAGTCACACCCATAAACACCCAGACATAATAGTCACACCTGTAAACACCCAGACAGACTAGTCACACCTGTAAACACCCAGACAGACTAGTCATACCTGTAAAAAACCAGGCAGAATATTCACACCTGTAAACACCCGGACAGACTAGTCACACCAGTAAACACCCAGACAGACTAGTCACACTAGTAAACACCAAGACAGACTACTCACACCTGTAAACACCCAGACAAACTAGTCACACCTGTAAACACCCAGACAGACTAGTCACACCTGTAACACCCAGACAGACTAGTCACACCTGTAAACACCCAGACAGACTAGTCACACCAGTAAACACCCAGACAGACTAATCACACTAGTAAACACCAAGACAGACTATTCACACCTGTAAACAACCAGACAAACTAGTCACACATGTAAACACCTAGACTACTAGTCAAACCTGTAAACACACAGACAGACTATTCACATCTGTAAACACCTGGACAGACTAGTCGCACCCGTAAACACCCAGACAGATTAGTCACACCTGTAAACATCCAGACAGACTAGTCACACTAGTAAACACCAAGACAGACTAGTCACACCTGTAAACACCCAGACAGACTAGTCACACCAGTAAACACCCAGACAGACTAATCATACCTGTAAACACCAAGACAAACTATTAATACCTGTAAACACCTAGACAAACTAGTCACACCCGTAAACACCCAGACAGAGTAGTCACACCTGTAAACACCCAGACAGACTAGTCATACCTGTAAACACCTAGACAAACTAGTCACACCCATAAACAACCAGACAGACTAGTCACACCCATAAACACCCAGACATAATAGTCACACCTGTAAACACCCAGACAGACTAGTCACACCTGTAAACACCCAGACAGACTAGTCATACCTGTAAAAACCCAGGCAGAATATTCACACCTGTAAACACCCAGAAAGACTAGTCACACCAGTAAACACCCAGACAGACTAGTCACACTAGTAAACACCAAGACAGACTATTCACACCTGTATACACCCAGACAAACTAGTCACACCTGTAAACACCCAGACAGACTAGTCACACCTGTAAACACCCAGACAGACTAGTCATACCTGTAAACACCTAGACAAACTAGTCACACCCATAAACAACCAGACAGACTAGTCACACCCATAAACACCCAGACATAATAGTCACACCTGTAAACACCCAGACAGACTAGTCACACCTGTAAACACCCAGACAGACTAGTCATACCTGTAAAAACCCAGGCAGAATATTCACACCTGTAAACACCCAGAAAGACTAGTCACACCAGTAAACACCCAGACAGACTAGTCACACTAGTAAACATCAAGACAGACTATTCACACCTGTATACACCCAGACAAACTAGTCACACCTGTAAACACCCAGACAGACTAGTCACACCTGTAAACACCCAGACAGACTAGTCACACTAGTAAACACCAAGACAGACTATTCACACCTGTATACACCCAGACAAACTAGTCACACCTGTAAACACCCAGACAGACTAGTCACACCTGTAAACAACCAGACAGGCTAGTCACACCTGTAAACAACCAGACAGGCTAGTCACACCTGTAAACAACCAGACAGACTAGTCACACCTGTAAACAACCAGACAGGCTAGTCACACCTGTAAACAACCAGACAGACTAGTATCACACCTGAAAACAACCAGGCAGACTAGTATCACCCATAAACACTCAGACAGGCTAGTCACACCTGTAAACACCCAGACAGACTAGTATCACCCATAAACACCCGGACAGGCTAGTCACACCTGTAAACAACCAGACAGACTAGTATCACCCATAAACACCCAGACAGGCTAGTCACACCTGTAAACAACCAGACAGGCTAGTCACACCTGTAAACAACCAGACAGACTAGTCACACCTGTAAACAACCAGACAGACTAGTCACACCTGTAAACAACCAGACAGGCTAGTCACACCTGTAAACAACCAGACAGACTAGTCACACCTGTAAACAACCAGACAGGCTAGTCACACCTGTAAACAACCAGACAGGCTAGTCACACCTGTAAACAACCAGACAGGCTAGTCACACCTGTAAACAACCAGACAGACTAGTCACACCAGTAAACACCCAGACAGACTAGTCACACTAGTAAACACCAAGACAGACTATTCACACCTGTAAACACCCAAACAAACTAGTCACACATGTAAACACCTAGACTACTAGTCAAACCTGTAAACACGCAGACAGACTATTCACATCTGTAAACACCCGGACAGACTAGTCGCACCCGTAAACAACCAGACAGATTAGTCACACCTGTAAACACCCAGACTGACTAGTCACACCTGTAAACAACCAAACAAACTAGTCACACCCGAAAACACCCAGACAGACTAGTCACACCCGTAAACACCCAGACATACTAGTCACACCTGTAAACACCCAGACAGACTAGTCACACCTGTAAACACCCAGGCAGACTAGTCACACCCGAAAACACCCAGACAGACTAGTCACACCCGTAAACACCCAGACATACTAGTCACACCTGTAAAAACCCAGGCAGAATATTCACACCCGTAAACACTCTGACAGACTAGTCACACCTGTAAACACCCAGACAGAATATTCACACCCGTAAACACAAAACATCCAGACTAGTCACACCAGTAAAAACCCAGACAGATTAGTCACACCTGTAAACACCCAGACAGACTAGTCACACCTGTAAACACCCAGACATACTAGTCACACCTGTAAACACCCAGACAGACTATTCACATCCCGTAAACACCCAGACAAACTAGTCACACCTATGAACACCCAGACATACTAGTCACACCTGTAAACACCCAGACAGACTATTCATACCCCGTAAACACCCAGACAGACTAGTCACACCTATGAAAACCCAGACAGACTAGTCACACCTGTAAACACCCAGACAGACTAGTCACACTAGTAAACACCAAGACAGACTATTCACACCTGTAAACACCCAGACAAACTAGTCACACATGTAAACACCTAGACTACTAGTCAAACCTGTAAACACGCAGACAGACTATTCACATCTGTAAACATCCGGACAGACTAGTCGCACCCGTAAACACCCAGACAGATTAGTCACACCTGTAAACACCCAGACTGACTAGTAACACCAGTAAACACCCAGACAGACTAGTCACACTAGTAAACACCAAGACAGACTAGTCACACCTGTAAACACCCAGACAGACTAGGCACACCAGTAAACACCCAGACAGACTAGTCATACCTCTAAACACCAAGACAAACTATTAACACCTGTAAACACCTAGCCAAACTAGTCACACCCGTAAACACCCAGACAGAGTAGTCACACCTGTAAACACCCAGACAGACTAGTCACACCCATAAACAACCAGACAGACTAGTCACACCCATAAACACCCAGACATAATAGTCACACCTGTAAACACCCAGACAGACTAGTCACACCTGTAAACACCCAGAGAGACTAGTCACACCAGTAAACACCCAGACAGACTAGTCACACTAGTAAACACCAAGACAGACTACTCACACCTGTAAACACCCAGACAAACTAGTCACACCTGTAAACACCCAGACAGACTAGTCACACCTGTAACACCCAGACAGACTAGTCACACCTGTAAACACCCAGACAGACTAGTCACACCAGTAAACACCCAGACAGACTAGTCACACTAGTAAACACCAAGACAGACTACTCACACCTGTAAACACCCAGACAGACTAGTCATACCTGTAAAAAAACAGGCAGAATATTCACACCTGTAAACACCCGGACAGACTAGTCACACCAGTAAACACCCAGACAGACTAGTCACACTAGTAAACACCAAGACAGACTACTCACACCTGTAAACACCCAGACAAACTAGTCACACCTGTAAACACCCAGACAGACTAGTCACACCTGTAACACCCAGACAGACTAGTCACACCTGTAAACACCCAGACAGACTAGTCACACCAGTAAACACCCAGACAGACTAATCACACTAGTAAACACCAAGACAGACTATTCACACCTGTAAACAACCAGACAAACTAGTCACACATGTAAACACCTAGACTACTAGTCAAACCTGTAAACAAGCAGAAAGACTATTCACATCTGTAAACACCCGGACAGACTAGTCGCACCCGTAAACACCCAGACAGATTAGTCACACCTGTAAACATCCAGACAGACTAGTCACACTAATAAACACCAAGACAGACTAGTCACACCTGTAAACACCCAGACAGACTAGTCACACCAGTAAACACCCAGACAGACTAGTCATACCTGTAAACACCAAGACAAACTATTAACACCTGTAAACACCTAGACAAACTAGTCACACCCGTAAACACCCAGACAGAGTAGTAACACCTGTAAACACCCAGACAGGCTAGTCACACCTGTAAACAACCAGACAGACTAGTCACACCTGTAAACAACCAGACAGGCTAGTCACACCTGTAAACAACCAGACAGACTAGTCACACCAGTAAACACCCAGACAGACTAGTCACACTAGTAAACACCAAGACAGACTATTCACACCTGTAAACACCCAAACAAACTAGTCACACATGTAAACACCTAGACTACTAGTCAAACCTGTAAACACGCAGACAGACTATTCACATCTGTAAACACCCGGACAGACTAGTCGCACCCGTAAACACCCAGACAGATTAGTCACACCTGTAAACACCCAGACTGACTAGTCACACCTGTAAACAACCAAACAAACTAGTCACACCCGAAAACACCCAGACAGACTAGTCACACCCGTAAACACCCAGACATACTAGTCACACCTGTAAACACCCAGACAGACTAGTCACACCTGTAAACACCCAGACAGACTAGTCACACCCGTAAACACCCAGACATACTAGTCACACCTGTAAAAACCCAGGCAGAATATTCACACCGGTAAACACTCTGACAGACTAGTCACACCTGTAAACACCCAGACAGAATATTCACACCCGTAAACACAAAACATCCAGACTAGTCACACCAGTAAAAACCCAGACAGATTAGTCACACCTGTAAACACCCAGACAGACTAGTCACACCTGTAAACACCCAGACAGACTATTCACATCCCGTAAACACCCAGACAGACTAGTCACACCTATGAACACCCAGACATACTAGTCACACCTGTAAACACCCAGACAGACTATTCACACCCCGTAAACACCCAGACAGACTAGTCACACCTATGAAAACCCAGACAGACTAGTCACACCTGTAAACACCCAGACAGACTAGTCTCACCAGTAAACACCCAGACAGAATAGTCACACTAGTAAACACCAAGACAGACTATTCACACCTGTAAACACCCAGACAAACTAGTCACACATGTAAACACCTAGACTACTAGTCAAACCTGTAAACACGCAGACAGACTATTCACATCTGTAAACACCCGGACAGACTAGTCGCACCCGTAAACACCCAGACAGATTAGTCACACCTGTAAACACCCAGACTGACTAGTAACACCAGTAAACACCCAGACAGACTAGTCACACTAGTAAACACCAAGACAGACTAGTCACACCTGTAAACACCCAGACAGACTAGGCACACCAGTAAACACCCAGACAGACTAGTCATACCTCTAAACACCAAGACAAACTATTAACACCTGTAAACACCTAGCCAAACTAGTCACACCTGTAAACACCCAGACAGAGTAGTCACACCTGTAAACACCCAGACAGACTAGTCACACCCATAAACAACCAGACAGACTAGTCACACCCATAAACACCCAGACATAATAGTCACACCCATAAACACCCAGACATAATAGTCACACCTGTAAACACCCAGACAGACTAGTCACACCCATAAACAACCAGACAGACTAGTCACACCCATAAACACCCAGACATAATAGTCACACCTGTAAACACCCAGACAGACTAGTCACACCTGTAAACACCCAGACAGACTAGTCATACCTGTAAAAAACCAGGCAGAATATTCACACCTGTAAACACCCAGACAGACTAGTCACACTAGTAAACACCAAGACAGACTACTCACACCTGTAAACACCCAGACAAACTAGTCACACCTGTAAACACCCAGACAGACTAGTCACACCTGTAACACCCAGACAGACTAGTCACACCTGTAAACACCCAGACAGACTAGTCACACCAGTAAACACCCAGACAGACTAATCACACTAGTAAACACCAAGACAGACTATTCACACCTGTAAACAACCAGACAAACTAGTCACACATGTAAACACCTAGACTACTAGTCAAACCTGTAAACACGCAGACAGACTATTCACATCTGTAAACACCCTGACAGACTAGTCGCACCCGTAAACACCCAGACAGATTAGTCACACCTCTAAACATCCAGACAGACTAGTCACACTAGTAAACACCCAGACAGACTAGTCACACCTGTAAACACCCAGACAGACTAGTCACACCAGTAAACACCCAGACAGACTAGTCATACGTGTAAACACCAAGACAAACTATTAACACCTGTAAACACCTAGACAAACTAGTCACACCCATAAACAACCAGACAGACTAGTCACACCCATAAACACCCAGACATAATAGTCACACCTGTAAACACCCAGACAAACTAGTCACACCTGTAAACACCCAGACAGACTAGTCATACCTGTAAAAACCCAGGCAGAATATTCACACCTGTAAACACCCAGAAAGACTAGTCACACCAGTAAACACCCAGACAGACTAGTCACACTAGTAAACACCAAGACAGACTATTCACACCTGTATACACCCAGACAAACTAGTCACACCTGTAAACACCCAGACAGACTAGTCACACCTGTAAACACCCAGACAGACTAGTCACACCTGTAAACACCCAGACAGGCTAGTCACACCTGTAAACAACCAGACAGACTAGTCACACCTGTAAACACCCAGACAGACTAGTCATACCTGTAAACACCTAGACAAACTAGTCACACCCATAAACAACCAGACAGACTAGTCACACCCATAAACACCCAGACATAATAGTCACACCTGTAAACACCCAGACAAACTAGTCACACCTGTAAACACCCAGACAGACTAGTCATACCTGTAAAAACCCAGGCAGAATATTCACACCTGTAAACACCCAGAAAGACTAGTCACACCAGTAAACACCCAGACAGACTAGTCACACTAGTAAACACCAAGACAGACTATTCACACCTGTATACACCCAGACAAACTAGTCACACCTGTAAACACCCAGACAGACTAGTCACACCTGTAAACACCCAGACAGACTAGTCACACCTGTAAACACCCAGACAGACTAGTCACACTAGTAAACACCAAGACAGACTATTCACACCTGTATACACCCAGACAAACTAGTCACACCTGTAAACACCCAGACAGACTAGTCACACCTGTAAACAACCAGACAGGCTAGTCACACCTGTAAACAACCAGACAGACTAGTCACACCTGTAAACAACCAGACAGGCTAGTCACACCTGTAAACAACCAGACAGACTAGTATCACACCTGAAAACAACCAGGCAGACTAGTATCACCCATAAACACTCAGACAGGCTAGTCACACCTGTAAACACCCAGACAGACTAGTATCACCCATAAACACCCGGACAGGCTAGTCACACCTGTAAACAACCAGACAGACTAGTATCACCCATAAACACCCAGACAGGCTAGTCACACCTGTAAACAACCAGACAGGCTAGTCACACCTGTAAACAACCAGACAGACTAGTCACACCTGTAAACAACCAGATAGACTAGTCACACCTGTAAACAACCAGACAGGCTAGTCACACCTTTAAACAACCAGACAGACTAGTCACACCTGTAAACAACCAGACAGACTAGTCACACCTGTAAACAACCAGACAGGCTAGTCACACCTGTAAACAACCAGACAGACTAGTCACACCTGTAAACAACCAGACAGGCTAGTCACACCTGTTAACAACCAGACAGACTAGTCACACCTGTAAACAACCAGACAGACTAGTCACATCTGTAAACAACCAGACAGGCTAGTCACACCTGTAAACAACCAGACAGACTAGTCACACCTGTAAACAACCAGACAGGCTAGTCACACCTGTAAACAACCAGACAGACTAGAATCACCCGTAAACATCCAGACAGAATATTCACACCCGTAAACACCCAGACAGACTAGTCACACCTGTAAACATCCAGACAGAATATTCACACCCGTAAACACCCAGGCAGACTATCAAATAGTGTGAAAAAAGTGATAGGCGCCTATTGATCAAAACACTTATAAAAAGGTGTAGTATGAGTACATGCCACAGTGTAATGTGAAATTAACGTGCAGAAAGTGAGGCACTCTATGTCTATAAAGTGTATATATATAAATGAAATTAAACATATGTAACAATAGATACAAAGTAAAGTTACTAACTGTGACGACTTATGTGAAGTATCAAAAGAATCTTTGTAACACAATATTAAAGTGCAACAGTACACATATATACACTGTGGGTAATATCAAACCAAAAACCCTCCAGGGAAACAACCCAGATTATAGTTCATATATCCGAGAAAAAGGTGGCAGCTGTTCTCCTTCTAGGACTGACGGGCAGTCAGCAGAGATCTGTAGAAAATGAAGAGAAGAAAGGAGGCGCAACAATAGTGTGAATACGTCAGGTACCACTGCCCCTATGTATGCCCAGATGTTACTTACTAGATGTAAAGCACTTGAAAAGTGCCACAGGTGCGGGCTGGATCATTAATAGCTACCCAGTGGGCTATCCTCTTGGGGTGTGTGATGAAACAACGGAACTCTGTAAAAAATAAAGAAAAGACAGGGGGCGCCACAATAGTGTGATAACATCAGAACCAAAAGTCCCTGTGTATGTTGAAATTTCACTTACTAGATGTGCAGCACTTGAGAAGTGCCACAGGTGCAGGCTGGATCATTAGTAGCTACCCAGCGAGCTATCCTCTCCGGATATATAACGACACACTACTTTTGGGTTCCCGTTCACTTATAAAGAACCAACGATTACTTTTATAAGCGGTATATAAGTTACCACTTAGACGAATATCCAAATACCTAATTACTGTATAAAAACTGGATAAAAGCTTCAAAATAAAAACTTTGTGATGTTGAGGAGTAAAATAAAAGTGGTTATTTTATTAGAACCCAATTCACTACGCGTTTCTCGGTATAACAACCGTTTCATTTACCCAGACAGACTAGTCACACCAGTAAACACTTAGACACACTAGTCACACCAGTAAACACCCAGACAGACTAGTCACACCTGTAAACACACAGACAGACTAGTCACACCTGTGAACACCCAGACAGACTATTCACACCTGTAAACACCCAGACAAACTAGTCACATATGTAAACACCTAGACTACTAGTCACACCTGTAAACACCCAGACAGACTATTCACATCTGTAAACACCCGGACAGACTACTCGCACCCGTAAACACCCAGACAGATTAGTCACACCTGTAAACACCCAGACTGACTAGTCACACCTGTAAACAACCAGACAAACTAGTCACATATGTAGGCACCTAGACTACTAGTCACACCTGTAAACACCCAGACAGACTATTCACATCTGTAAACACCCGGACAGACTAGTCGCACCCGTAAACACCCAGACAGATTAGACACACCTGTAAACACCCAGACTGACTAGTCACACCAGTAAACACCCAGACAGACTAGTCAAACTAGTAAACACCAAGACAGACTAGTCACACCTGTAAACACCCAGACAGACTAGTCACACCAGTAAACACCCAGACAGACTAGTCACACTAGTAAACACCAAGACAGACTATTCACACCTGTAAACACCCAAACAAACTAGTCACACATGTAAACACCTAGACTACTAGTCAAACCTGTAAACACGCAGACAGACTATTCACATCTGTAAACACCCGGACAGACTAGTCGCACCCGTAAACACCCAGACAGATTAGTCACACCTGTAAACACCCAGACTGACTAGTCACACCTGTAAACAACCAAACAAACTAGTCACACCCGAAAACACCCAGACAGACTAGTCACACCCGTAAACACCCAGACATACTAGTCACACCTGTAAACACCCAGACAGACTAGTCACACCTGTAAACACCCAGACAGACTAGTCACACCCGAAAACACCCAGACAGACTAGTCACACCCGTAAACACCCAGACATACTAGTCACACCTGTAAAAACCCAGGCAGAATATTCACACCCGTAAACACTCTGACAGACTAGTCACACCTGTAAACACCCAGACAGAATATTCACACCCGTAAACACAAAACATCCAGACTAGTCACACCAGTAAAAACCCAGACAGATTAGTCACACCTGTAAACACCCAAACAGACTAGTCACACCTGTAAACACCCAGACATACTAGTCACACCTGTAAACACCCAGACAGACTATTCACATCCCGTAAACACCCAGACAGACTAGTCACACCTATGAACACCCAGACATACTAGTCACACCTGTAAACACCCAGACAGACTATTCACACCCCGTAAACACCCAGACAGACTAGTCACACCTATGAAAACCCAGACAGACTAGTCACACCTGTAAACACCCAGACAGACTAGTCAAACCAGTAAACACCCAGACAGACTAGTCACACTAGTAAACACCAAGACAGACTATTCACACCTGTAAACACTCAGACAAACTAGTCACACATGTAAACACCTAGACTACTAGTCAAACCTGTAAACACGCAGACAGACTATCCACATCTGTAAACACCCGGACAGACTAGTCGCACCCGTAAACACCCAGACAGATTAGTCACACCTGTAAACACCCAGACTGACTAGTAACACCAGTAAACACCCAGACAGACTAGTCACACTAGTAAACACCAAGACAGACTAGTCACACCTGTAAACACCCAGACAGACTAGGCACACCAGTAAACACCCAGACAGACTAGTCATACCTCTAAACACCAAGACAAACTATTAACACCTGTAAACACCTAGCCAAACTAGTCACACCCGTAAACACCCAGACAGAGTAGTCACACCTGTAAACACCCAGACAGACTAGTCACACCCATAAACACCCAGACATAATAGTCACACCTGTAAACACCCAGACAGACTAGTCACACCTGTAAACACCCAGACAGACTAGTCATACCTGTAAAAAAACAGGCAGAATATTCACACCTGTAAACACCCAGACAGACTAGTCACACCAGTAAACACCCAGACAGACTAGTCACACTAGTAAACACCAAGACAGACTACTCACACCTGTAAAAAACCAGACAAACTAGTCACACCTGTAAACACCCAGACAGACTAGTCACACCTGTAACACCCAGACAGACTAGTCACACCTGTAAACACCCAGACAGACTAGTCACACCAGTAAACACCCAGACAGACTAATCACACTAGTAAACACCAAGACAGACTATTCACACCTGTAAACAACCAGACAAACTAGTCACACATGTAAACACCTAGACTACTAGTCAAACCTGTAAACACGCAGACAGACTATTCACATCTGTAAACACCCGGACATACTAGTCGCACCCGTAAACACCCAGACAGATTAGTCACACCTGTAAACACCCAGACAGACTAGTCACACCAGTAAACACCCAGACAGACTAGTCATACCTGTAAACACCAAGACAAACTATTAACACCTGTAAACACCTAGACAAACTAGTCACACCCGTAAACACCCAGACAGAGTAGTCACACCTGTAAACACCCAGACAGACTAGTCATACCTGTAAACACCTAGACAAACTAGTCACACCCATAAACAACCAGACAGACTAGTCACACCCATAAACACCCAGACATAATAGTCACACCTGTAAACACCCAGACAGACTAGTCACACCTGTAAACACCCAGACAGACTAGTCATACCTGTAAAACCCCAGGCAGAATATTCACACCTGTAAACACCCAGAAAGACTAGTCACACCAGTAAACACCCAGACAGACTAGTCACACTAGTAAACACCAAGACAGACTATTCACACCTGTATACACCCAGACAAACTAGTCACACCTGTAAACACCCAGACAGACTAGTCACACCTGTAAACACCCAGACAGACTAGTCACACCTGTAAACACCCAGACGGACTAGTCACACTAGTAAACACCAAGACAGACTATTCACACCTGTATACACCCAGACAAACTAGTCACACCTGTAAACACCCAGACAGACTAGTCACACCTGTAAACAACCAGACAGGCTAGTCACACCTGTAAACAACCAGACAGGCTAGTCACACCTGTAAACAACCAGACAGACTAGTCACACCTGTAAACAACCAGACAGGCTAGTCACACCTGTAAACAACCAGACAGACTAGTATCACACCTGAAAACAACCAGGCAGACTAGTATCACCCATAAACACTCAGACAGGCTAGTCACACCTGTAAACACCCAGACAGACTAGTATCATCCATAAACACCCGGACAGGCTAGTCACACCCGTAAACAACCAGACAGACTAGTATCACCCATAAACACCCAGACAGGCTAGTCACACCTGTAAACAACCAGACAGACTAGTCACACCTGTAAACAACCAGACAGACTAATCACACCTGTAAACAACCCGACAGACTAGTCACACCTGTAAACAACCAGACAGGCTAGTCACACCTGTAAACAACCAGACGGACTAGTCACACCTGTAAACAACCAGACAGACTAGTCACACCTGTAAACAACCAGACAGGCTAGTCACACCTGTAAACAACCAGACAGGCTAGTCACACCTGTAAACAACCAGACAGACTAGTCACACCTGTAAACAACCAGACAGACTAGTCACACCAGTAAACACCCAGACAGACTAGTCACACTAGTAAACACCAAGACAGACTATTCACACCTGTAAACACCCAAACAAACTAGTCACACATGTAAACACCTAGACTACTAGTCAAACCTGTAAACACGCAGACAGACTATTCACATCTGTAAACACCCGGACAGACTAGTCGCACCCGTAAACACCCAGACAGATTAGTCACACCTGTAAACACCCAGACTGACTAGTCAAACCTGTAAACAACCAAACAAACTAGTCACACCCGAAAACACCCAGACAGACTAGTCACACCCGTAAACACCCAGACATACTAGTCACACCTGTAAACACCCAGACAGACTAGCCACACCTGTAAACACCCAGACAGACTAGTCACACCCGAAAACACCCAGACAGACTAGTCACACCCGTAAACACCCAGACATACTAGTCACACCTGTAAAAACCCAGGCAGAATATTCACACCCGTAAACACTCTGACAGACTAGTCACACCCGTAAACACCCAGACATACTAGTCACACCTGTAAAAACCCAGGCAGAATATTCACACCCGTAAACACTCTGACAGACTAGTCACACCTGTAAACACCCAGACAGAATATTCACACCCGTAAACACAAAACATCCAGACTAGTCACACCAGTAAAAACCCAGACAGATTAGTCACACCCGTAAACACCCAGACATACTAGTCACACCTGTAAACACCAAGACAGACTAGTCACACCTGTAAACACCCAGACAGACTAGTCACACCCGAAAACACCCAGACAGACTAGTCACACCCGTAAATACCCAGACATACTAGTCACACCTGTAAAAACCCAGGCAGAATATTCACACCCGTAAACACTCTGACATACTAGTCACACCTGTAAACACCCAGACAGAATATTCACACCCGTAAACACAAAACATCCAGACTAGTCACACCAGTAAAAACCCAGACAGATTAGTCAAACCTGTAAACACCCAGACAGACTAGTCACACCTGTAAACACCCAGACATACTAGTCACACCTGTAAACACCCAGACAGACTATTCACATCCCGTAACCACCCAGACAGACTAGTCACACCTATGAACACCCAGACATACTAGTCACACCTGTAAACACCCAGACAGACTATTCACACCCCGTAAACACCCAGACAGACTAGTCACACCTATGAAAACCCAGACAGACTAGTCACACCTGTAAACACCCAGACAGACTAGTCACACCAGTAAACACCCAGACAGACTAGTCACACTAGTAAACACCAAGACAGACTATTCACACCTGTAAACACCCAGACAAACTAGTCACACATGTAAACACCTAGACTACTAGTCAAACCTGTAAACACGCAGACAGACTATTCACATCTGTAAACACCCGGACAGACTAGTCGCACCCGTAAACACCCAGACAGATTAGTCACACCTGTAAACACCCAGACTGACTAGTAACACCAGTAAACACCCAGACAGACTAGTCACACTAGTAAACATCAAGACAGACTAGTCACACCTGTAAACACCCAGACAGACTAGGCACACCAGTAAACACCCAGACAGACTAGTCATACCTCTAAACACCAAGACAAACTATTAACACCTGTAAACACCTAGCCAAACTAGTCACACCCGTAAACACCCAGACAGAGTAGTCACACCTGTAAACACCCAGACAGACTAGTCACATCCATAAACAACCAGACAGACTAGTCACACCCATAAACACCCAGACATAATAGTCACACCTGTAAACACCCAGACAGACTAGTCACACCTGTAAACACCCAGACAGACTAGTCATACCTGTAAAAAACCAGGCAGAATATTCACACCTGTAAACACCCAGACAGACTAGTCACACCAGTAAACACCCAGACAGACTAGTCACACTAGTAAACACCAAGACAGACTACTCACACCTGTAAACACCCAGACAAACTAGTCACACCTGTAAACACCCAGACAGACTAGTCACACCTGTAACACCCAGACAGACTAGTCACACTTGTAAACACACAGACAGATTAGTCACACCAGTAAACACCCAGACAGACTAATCACACTAGTAAACACCAAGACAGACTATTCACACCTGTAAACAACCAGACAAACTAGTCACACATGTAAACACCTAGACTACTAGTCAAACCTGTAAACACGCAGACAGACTATTCACATCTGTAAACACCCGGACAGACTAGTCGCACCCGTAAACACCCAGACAGATTAGTCACACCTGTAAACATCCAGACAGACTAGTCACACTAGTAAACACCAAGACAGACTAGTCACACCTGTAAACACCCAGACAGACTAGTCACACCAGTAAACACCCAGACAGACTAGTCATACCTGTAAACACCAATACAAACTATTAACACCTGTAAACACCTAGACAAACTAGTCACACCCGTAAACACCCAGACAGAGTAGTCACACCTGTAAACACCCAGACAGACTAGTCATACCTGTAAACACCTAGACAAACTAGTCACACCCATAAACAACCAGACAGACTAGTCACACCCATAAACACCCAGACATAATAGTCACACCTGTAAACACCCAGACAGACTAGTTACACCTGTAAACACCCAGACAGACTAGTCATACCTGTAAAAACCCAGGCAGAATATTCACACCTGTAAACACCCAGAAAGACTAGTCACACCAGTAAACACCCAGACAGACTAGTCACACTAGTAAACACCAAGACAGACTATTCACACCTGTATACACCCAGACAAACTAGTCACACCTGTAAACACCCAGACAGACTAGTCACACCTGTAAACACCCATACAGACTAGTCACACCTGTAAACACCCAGACAGACTAGTCACACCTGTAAACAACCAGACAGGCTAGTCACACCTGTAAACAACCAGACAGGCTAGTCACACCTGTAAACAACCAGACAGACTAGTCACACCTGTAAACAACCAGACAGGCTAGTCACACCTGTAAACAACCAGACAGACTAGTATCACACCTGAAAACAACCAGGCAGACTAGTATCACCCATAAACACTCAGACAGGCTAGTCACACCTGTAAACACCCAGACAGACTAGTATCACCCATAAACACCCGGACAGGCTAGTCACATCTGTAAACAACCAGACAGACTAGTATCACCCATAAACACCCAGACAGGCTAGTCACACCTGTAAACAACCAGACAGGCTAGTCACACCTGTAAACAACCAGACAGACTAGTCACACCTGTAAACAACCAGACAGACTAGTCACACCTGTAAACAACCAGACAGGCTAGTCACACCTGTAAACAACCAGACAGACTAGTCACACCTGTAAACAACCAGACAGACTAGTCACACCTGTAAACAACCAGACAGGCTAGTCACACCTGTAAACAACCAGACAGACTAGTCACACCTGTAAACAACCAGACAGGCTAGTCACACCTGTAAACAACCAGACAGACTAGTCACACCTGTAAACAACCAGACAGACTAGTCACACCTGTAAACAACCAGACAGGCTAGTCACACCTGTAAACAACCAGACAGACTAGTCACACCTGTAAACAACCAGACAGGCTAGTCACACCTCTAAACAACCAGACAGACTAGTATCACCCGTAAACATCCAGACAGAATATTCACACCCGTAAACACCCAGACAGACTAGTCACACCTGTAAACATCCAGACAGAATATTCACACCCGTAAACACCCAGGCAGACTATCAAATAGTGTGAAAAAAGTGATAGGCGCCTATTGATCAAAACACTTATAAAAAGGTGTAGTATGAGTACATGTCACAGTGTAATGTGAAATTAACGTGCAGAAAGTGAGGCACTCTATGTCTATAAAGTGTATATATATCTAATAAGAACAGTACTACCAAAATACAGCCAATGAAGGGCCTTAGGAAGACTGAGCCAAGGTTGGATTGTAGTATTTGGTTAGGCTAATCATGATGGCCATGTAGACCACCACCACCAAGAGTCCTGGAAGTAACAGGGATGATGAGATGAAAGAGCTAAGAATAGTAGAACTTGAAACAACAGAGTTAGCCATCGGTGTTAGTGCAAAACCGCTTGGCTTTTTTTTGGCTTTGGGTGCGGCTATTCATGCAGGCCATATAGAGCTGACAACATTCGGTGTCGTATCAGCTATTAAACTAATAAGAACAGTACTACCAAAATACAGCCAATGAAGGGCCTTAGGAAGACTGAGCCAAGGTTGGATTGTAGTATTTGGTTAGGCTAATCATGATGGCCATGTAGACCACCACCACCGAGAGTCCTGGAAGTAACAGGGATGATGAGATGAAAGTGCTAAGAATAGTACTACTTGAAACAACAGAGTTAGCCATGGGTGTTAATCCAAGACCGCTTGGATTTATTTTTGTATTGGGTGCGGCTAATCATGCAGGCCATATAGAGCTGCCACCATTCGGTGTTGTATCAGCTATAAAAATAATAAGAACTGTACTATCAAAATACAGACAATGAAGGGCCTATGAAGACTGAGCAAAGGTTGGATTGTAGTATTTTGTTCGGCTAATCATGATGGCCATGTAGACCGCCCGTAACAGGGATGAAAGTGCTAAGAATAGTACTAATTGAAACAACCGAGTTAGCCATGGGTGTTAGTCTAAGACCACTCTGCTTTTTTTGGGTTTGGGTGCAGCTAATCATGAAGGCCAGATAGACCTGCCACCATTTGGTATTGTAACAGGTATGAAAATGCAAAGAACAGTACTACTTAACACAACCTACTTACCATGGGTCCCAGAGCATATGTTTGGTTGTTATATTTTGTAAGGGTAATCATGCAGGCCATATAGACCTCCACCGATAGGGTTAGTATGAGTAACAGCTATTAAAATGCGAAGGACATTACTAATTAACACAACATAGTTACCATGGGTCGCAGACCAAGAGCAGATGTCTTATTATTATATTTTGTATGGGTAATCATCCAGGCCGTATAGACCTCACCAAATAGGGGGAGTTACAGAGATTAAAGTGCTAAGAATGGTAGTACTTAAAACACAACCTCCTTAAAATAGGTAGCAGACCACATTTCTTATTATCATAATTTTTCAGGGTAATCTGGCAGGCCATATAGAAATCCCCAGATAGGGGGGGGGGGGGGGGACAGGGATTAAAGTGCTAAGAAAAGTACTAATTAACACAAGCTAGTTGGGTCCAAGAACGCATGTTTGATTATTAGAATTTATTAGGGTAATTATATATCTAACAAATCTATCTATTTCTCTTCTATCGGTTCTATCTAACTATCAATCTATGTATATCTATCTATCCTATCTATCAATATCAATCTATCTTCTGTCCGGGATGTTTTGAGACAGCCACTTTGGGAATGTTAGTTGATTTAGACCCATTATGGCTTAAAAGCAGACTCTGCATCAACTATGTAATTTTCCATGGGAGTTTTGCCAGGGATCCCCCTCCAGCATGCGACAGTCCAGGTGTTAGTACCCTTGAAACAACTTTTCCATCACTATTGTGGCCAGAAAGAATCCTTGTAGGTTTTAAAGTTCGCCTGCCTATTGAATTTAATGGCGGTTCACGCGTTCGCGAACAATACCGGAAGTTCGAGTCCGCCGTTCGCGAACCGAAAATTTTAGGTTCGCGACATCACTATACAGGGATGCATTACATACACAAACAAACAAGTACAGTATTGTACATTACAGTTGTAGGTGCAATAATTGAGTTACACAAAAGGAGAGGAATGCCCTGCCCTTGTGCACAATCAGTAGTAGCTCACTTTAAATACAAAGTGGCCTACAGGTAGAGAGGCTCTCAAGCTTATAATCTAAAGGAGAGGGATTGGACACAAAAGGTGAGGGAGAAGGGAAATATGTCTGATATAAGGCAGTGTAAGCTGAGAGTGAGTGAAATGTGTGGTGAGTAAATGAGAGTTGGGAAAGTGTAACAGAATATGGTAAAGTGTCAGTTCAGAGGCTGTGAGTGAGAAGTATTGTCTCTATCCTGGATCATTAGTGACAGCTGCACCTAATTGCTGTTAGGTGTTTATATATTAAGGTAAAAACCAGGGTGGGAGGTGAAGGGAGGCTTGGTGGGCTAGTGTGTGCAGAGAGTCTGTAGGATTGTTGTTGCAGTGAGGTCTTCAAATGTTTGTTGCAGAAATGGATCTTTAAAATGTATTTGTGCAGAGAGTCTGTAGGATTGTTGTTGCAGTGAGGTCTGTGTGAGAGAGTAGTAAATTAAAAACTATCTGTTAACAAAGGGTAGGTGTATGGGGGGGGGGGGGTAGCTGGGAGAGGGGAAATGTTAAAACCCAATTCCAAATTAGCCCAACAGATATAAAAATAAAATGCACTCATTGTCTTGATTGGAGATAGATGAATTACCTTCAAATGTTAGATCACAGACAGCTCCACACCTGCTAGGTATAATACACAAGATCACAGACAGACTTACACCTGCTAGGTATAACACACAAGATCACAGACAGACTCACACCTGCTAGGTATAACACACAAGATCACCGACAGACTCACACCTGCTAGGTATAACACACAAGATCACAGACAGACTCACACCTGCTAGGTATAACACACAAGATCACCGACAGACTCACACCTGCTAGGTATAATACACAAGATTACAGACACCATCACACCTGCTAGGTATAACACACAAGATCACAGAAAGCTCTCACACCTGCTAGGTATAATACACAAGATCACAGACACCCACACACCTGCTAGGTATAATACACAAGATTACAGACACCACCACACCTGCTAGGTATAACACACAAGATCACAGAAAGCTCTCACACCTGCTAGGTATAATACACAAGATCAAAGACACCCCCACACCTGCTTTCTATAACACACAACATCACAAACACCCCCACACCTGCTAGTTATAACACACAAGATTACAGACCCCTTCACACCTGCTAGGTATAACACACAAAATAAAAGACACCCCACACCTGCTAGGAATAACACACAAGATCACAGACACCCCCACACCTGCTAGGCATAAAACACAAAATCACAGACACCCCCACACCTGCTAGGTATAACACACAAGATCACATACACCCCTACACCTGTTAGGTATCACTCACAAGATCACAGATACCCCCTCACACCTGCTATGTATAACACACAAGATCACAGACACCCTCACACCTGCTATGTATAAAACACAAAATCACAGACACCCTCACACCTGCTAGGTATAACACACAAAATCACAGACAGACTCACACCTGCTAGGTATAACACACAAAATCACAGACACCCTCACACCTGCGAGGTATAACACACAAAATCACAGACTCCCCCACACCTGCTAGGTATAACACACAAGATCACAGACAGCTCTCACACCTGCTAGGTATAACACACAATATCACAGAGACCCCCTCACACCTGCTATGTATAACACACAAGATCACAGAAAGACTCACACCTGCTATGTATAACACACAAGATCACAGACACCCTCACACCTGCTAGGTATAACACACAAAATCACAGACTCCCCCACACCTGCTAGGTATAACGCGCAAGATCACAGACAGACTCACACCTGCTAGGTATAACACACAAAATCACAGACACCCCACACCTGCTAGGTATAACACACAAAATCACAGACTCCCCCACACCTGCTAGGTATAACACACAAGATCACAGACAGCTCTCACACCTGCTAGGTATAACACACAATATCACAGAGACCCCCTCACACCTGCTATGTATAACAACACAAGATCACAGACAGACTCACACCTGCTAGGTATAACACACAAGATCACAGACAGCTCTCACACCTGCTAGGTATAACACACAATATCACAGAGACCCCCTCACACCTGCTATGTATAACACACAAGATCACAGACAGACTCACACCTGCTAGGTATAACACACAAGATCACAGACAGCTCTCACACCTGCTAGGTATAACACACAAGATCACAGATAGACTCACACCTGCTAGGTATAACACACAAGATCACAGATAGACTCACACCTGCTAGGTATAACATACAAATTTATTTCATGATGAATCAAAAGCCCATTGAGAGATGAAAAGATACTTTCAGGTCAGTAATAACTATGGAATTCATTATTTATGTTGTTCTGTTAATATCATGAACCAGAATCATTTTATCCCTGATGTTCCTCAAAAGGGGAAATGAAATCTACTGAAGCATAAAGCATTGAAAGTTCAGAGCTGCATGTTTGACTGGATATGTTGTGGCAGGTCGCGGATGTGATGTCAGGAACTCTATGATCTGCCAGAACAAATGAGAAATTAGCCAGGCGATAACCTGTGCTTGTGGGTAATGTGATACTTCTCACCTATTATCTGATTATGCTGATACTCTGCAGATGCTGAGGACTGATATTATGGTGACGGTTTCAGCGCTTTGTCACACATGACATGAAGTCAGGCACACAGAACTAACAGGCTGGTTTTGTTATCTCTAAACTGGGGAAGTCAATTTCTTTCTTTCTCAGTCTTATGATAACAACATTTCACTTTTTCCCATTCATTTATTTTCATGTTAATCAGATATTAATTAAAGCTAAGGGCCTCTGGGTGTTTTTTTCTACCAGATCCGCCATGTAGTATCAGGGAGAAGGTTTGCAATATTTGTACCGTTACTGGAGGATGTTTAATGCACAGAAATATTTATAGGGGTAAATGTGTAACCCCCAGTAGCTAGGGAATGATTGAATTGTATCTAGATCTGGCAGACAAGGAGTTAAAGGGATTTAGAAGTCAGAATTAAACATGCAGAATTTAGATAGAGAAGAGATTTAAACGTTTCCATTTTACTTCTGTTATCAGATTTACTGATTTACCTCATTCTCTTGGTATCCTTTGATCCTTAACATAACAGCATACTGAGGTAGGTTCATAAGTGTGCATGTGTCTTGAGCACTATGGGTCCCATTTATTAAGTCGCAGATGCAGCTTTGGTTGCAGTTGTACCACCTGCCTTGTGCTATTGTTTACAGCTGTGCCGTCTGCTCTCGTGCTATTGTTTACAGCTGTGCCATCTGCTCTCATGCTATTGTTTACAGCCGTGCCATCTGCTCTTGTGCTATTGTTTACAGCTGTGCCGTCTGCTCTCATGCTATTGTTTACAGCCATTCCATCTGCTCTTGTGCTATTGTTTACAGCTGTGCCGTCTGCTCTCATGCTATTGTTTACAGCTGTGCCATCTGCTCTCGTGCTATTGTTTACAGCCGTGCCATCTGCTCTCATGCTATTGTTTACAGCTGTGCCATCTGCTCTTGTGCTATTGTTTACAGCTGAACTGTCTACTCTCGTGCTATTGTTTAAAGCTGTGCCATCTGCTCTCGTGCTAGTGTTTACAGCCTTACCTTCTGCTCTCATGCTATTGTTTACAGCTGTTTCTTGTGCTATTGTTTACAGCTGTGCCGTATGCTCTCATGCTATTGTTTACACCTGTGCCATCTGCTCTTGTGCTATTGCTTACAGCTGTGCCGTCTGCTCTTGTGCTATTGTTTACAGCCGTGCCATCTGCTCTTGTGCTATTGTTTACAGCCGTGCTGCCTGCTCTCGTGCTATTGTTTACAGCTGTGCCGTATGCTCTTGTGCTATTGTTTACAGTCTGCTCTTGTGCTATTGTTTACAGCTGTGCCATCTGCTCTTGTGCTATTGTTTACAGCTGTGCTGTCTGCTCTCGTGCTATTGTTTACAGCTGTGCCTCCTGCTCTTGTGCTATTGTTTAAAGCTGAGCCGTCTACTCTTGTGCTATTGTTTAAAGCTGTGCTGTCTGCTCTTGTGCTATTGTTTACAGCTGTGCCATCTGCTCTCATGCTATTGTTTACAACTGTGCCATTTTCTCTTGTGCTATTGTTTAAAGCTGTGCCGTCTGATCTTGTGCTATTGTTTAAAGCTGTGCCGTCTGCTTTTGTGCTATTGTTTACAGCTGTGCCGTCTGCTCTTGTGCTATTGTTTACAGCTGCGTCGTCTGCTCTTGTGCTATTGTTTACAGCTGAGCCGTCTACTCTTGTGCTATTGTTTAAAGCTGTGCCGTCTGCTCTTGTGCTATTGTTTAAAGCTGTGCCATCTCCTCTTGTGCTATTGTTTACAGCTGTGCCATTTTCTCTCGTGCTATTGTTTAAAGCTGTGCCGTCTGATCTTGTGCTATTGTTTACAGCTGAGACGTCTGATTTTGTACTATTGTTTACAGCTGAGCCGTCTACTCTTGTGCTATTGTTTAATGCTGTGCCGTCTGCTTTTGTGCTATTGTTTACAGCTGTGCCGTCTGCTCTTGTGCTATTGTTTACAGCGGCGTCGTCTGCTCTTGTGCTATTGTTTACAGCTGTGCCGTCTGCTCTTGTGCTATTGTTTACAGCTAAGCCGTCTACTCTCGTGATTGTTTACAGCTGTGCCGTGTGCTCTTGTGCTATTGTTTACAGCTGTGCCGTCTTCTCTCGTGCTATTGGTTGCTGCTGTGCCATGTGCTCTTGTGCTATTGGTTGCTGCTGTGCCATCTGCTCTCATGCTATTGGTTGCAGCTGTGCCGTCTGCTCTCGTGCTATTGGTTGCTGCTGTGCCATCTGCGTTCATGCTATTGGTTGCCACTACGCCGTCTGCTGTCATGCTATTGGTTGCAGCTGTGTCGTCTGCTCTCATGCTATTGGTTGCAGCTGTGCCCTCTGCTCTCATGCTTTTTGTTGCTGCTCTGCCATCTGCTCTAGTGCTATTGTTTACAGCTGTGCTGTCTGCTCTCATGCTATTGATTGCTACTGTGCCGTCTGCTCTCATGCTATTGGTTGCTGCTGTGCTGTCTGCTCTCATGCTATTGGTTGCCGCTGCACCATCTGCTGTCATGCTATTGGTTTCAGCTGTGTTGTCTGCTCTCATGCTATTGGTTGCAGCTGTGCCGTCTGCTCTCGTGCTATTGGTTGCAGCTGTGCCATCTGCTCTCTTGCTATTGTTTACAGCTGTGCTGTCTGCTCTCATGCTATTGGTTGCAGCTGTGCCATCTGCTCTCATGCTTTTGGTTACTGCTGTGCCGTCTGCTCTTGCGCTATTGTTTACAGCTGTGCTGTTTGCTCTTGTGCTATTGGTTACAGCTGTGCCGTCTGCTCTTGTGCTATTGGTTACATCTGTGCCGTCTGCTCTCATGCTTTTGGTTACTGCTGTGCAGTCTTCTCTTGCGCTATTGTTTACAGCTGTGCTGTTTGCTCTTGTGCTATTGGTTACAGCTGTGCCGTCTGCTCTTGTGCTATTGACTACAGCTGTGCCATCTGCTCTCATGCTATTGGTTGCTGCTGTGCCATCTGCTCTCAGGCTATTGGTTGTAGCTGTGCCATCTGCTCTCATGCTATTGGTTACAGATGTGTAGTCTACTCTCGTGCTATTGGTTGCCGCTGTGCCTTCTGCTCTTGTGCTGTTGGTTGCCGCTGTGCCGTCTGCTCTCATGCTATTAATTATAGCCGTCTGCTCTTGTGCTAAGGGTTACAGATGTGTTTTCTGCTCTCATGCTATTGGTGGCATCTGCGACATCTGCTCTCATGCTATTGGTTGCAGCTGTTTCATCTGCTCTCATGCTATTGGTCGCAGTTGTGCCTTCATCTCTCGTGCTATTATTTTCAGTTGTACCACCTGCCCTGTATTATTGGTTACAGCTGTGCCATCTGCTCTCATGCTATTGGTTACAACTGTGTCATCTGCTCTAATGCTATTGGTTACAGCTGTGCCATCTGCTCTCATGCTATTGGTTACAGCTGCGCCGTCTGCTCTCATGCTATTGGTTACAGCTGCGCCGTCTGCTCTAATGCTATTGGTTGCAGCTGTGCCATTTGCTCTCATGCTATTGGTTAAAGCTGTGCCGTCTGCTCTCGTGCTATTGGTTGCAGTTTTTTAAAGCTGTGCTGTCTGCTCTCATGCTATTGGTTGCCGCTGCTCCATCTGCTGTCATGCTATTGGTTGCAGCTGTGTCGTCTGCTTTCATGCTATTGGTTGCAGCTGTGTCGTCTGCTTTCATGCTATTGTTTACAGCTGTGCCGTTTTCTCTCGTGCTATTGTTTACAGCTGTGCCATTTGCTCTTGAGCTATTGGTTACAGCTGTGCCGTCTGCTCTTGTGCTATTGGTTACAGCTGTGCCGTCTGCTCTCATGCTATTGGTTGCTGCTGTGTCAGCTGCTCTCATGCTATTGGTTGCTGCTGTGTCGTCTGCTCTCATGCTATTGGTTGCAGCTGTGTCGTCTGCTCTCATGCTATTGGTTGCAGCTGTGCCATCTGCTCTCATGCTATTGGTTAAAGCTGTGCCATCTGCTCTCCTGCTATTGGTTAGAGCTGTGCCATCTGCTCTCCTGCTATTGGTTAGAGCTGTGCCATCTGCTCTCCTGCTATTGGTTAGAGCTGTGCCATCTGCTCTCATGCTATTGGCTAGAGCTGTGCCATCTGCTCTCCTGCTATTGGTTAGAGCTGTGCCATCTGCTCTCATGCTATTGGTTGCAGCTGTGATGTCTGCTCTCATGCTATTGGTTGCAGCTGTGACGTCTGCTCTCATGCTATTGGTTGCAGCTGTGTCGTCTGCTTCATGCTATTGGTTGCAGCTGTGTTGTCGGCTTTCATGCTATTGTTTACAGCTGTGCTGTTTTCTCTTGTGCTATTGTTTACAGCTGTGCCATCTACTCTCGTGCTATTGTTTACAGCTGTGCCGTCTGCTCTCATGCTATTGGTTGCTGCTGTGTCATCTGCTCTCATGCTATTCGTTGCAGCTGTGTCGTCTGCTCTCATGCTATTGGTTGCTGCTGTGTCATCTGCTCTCATGCTATTGGTTGCTGCTGTGTCATCTGCTCTCATGCTATTGGTTGCAGCTGTGCTGTCAGCTTTCATGCTATTGGTTAGAGCTGTGCCGTCTGCTCTCATGCTATTGGTTACAGCTGTGCCATCTGCTCTCCTGCTATTGGTTAGAGCTGTGCCGTCTGCTCTCAGGCTATTGCTTGCAGCTGCGCAATCTGCTCTCATTCTATTGGTTACAGCTGTGCAGTCTACTCTTTTACTATTGGTTACAGCTGTGTCATCTGCTCTTGTGCTTTTGGTTACAGCTGTGTAGTCTGCTCTTGTGCTATTGGTTTCAACTGTGCCGTCTGCTCTTGTCCTATTGGTTACAGCTGTGCCATCTGCTCTTGTGCTATTGGTTACAGCTGTGCCGTCTGCTCTTGTGCTATTGGTTACAGCTGTGCTGTCTGCTCTTGTGCTATTGGATACAGCTGTGCTGTTTTTTCTCGTGCTATTGGTTGCCGCTGTGCCTTCTGCTCTTGTGCTATTGGTTGCCGCTGTGCTGTCTACTCTCATGCTATTAATTATAGCCGTCTGCTCTTGTGCTATCGGTTACAGATGTGTTTTCTGCTCTCATGCTATTGGTTGCAGCTGTTTCATCTGCCCTCATGCTATTGGTCGCAGTTGTGCCTTCGTCTCTTGAGCTATTATTTTCAGCTGTACCACCTGCCCTGTATTATTGGTTACAGCAGTGCCGTCTGCTCTCATGCTATTGGTTACAGCAGTGCCATCTGCTCTCATGCTATTGGTTAAAGCTGTGCCATCTGCTCTCATGCTATTGGTTACAGCTGTGCCATCTGCTCTCATGCTATTGGTTAAAGCTGTGCCGTCTGCTCTCATGCTATTGGTTACAGCTGTGCCATCTGCTCTCATGCTATTGGTACAGCTGCACCGTCTGCTCTAATGCTATTGGTTACAGCTGTGCCATCTGCTCTCATGCTATTGGTTACAGCTGTGTCATCTGCTCTAATGCTATTGGTTACAGCTGTGTCATCTGCTCTAATGCTATTGGTTACAGCTGTGCCGTCTGCTCTCATCCTATTGGTTACAGCTGTGCCGTCTGCTCTTGTGCTATTGGTTACAGCTGTGCCGTCTGCTCTTGTGCTATTGACTACAGCTGTGCCATCTGCTCTCATGCTATTGGTTGCTGCTGTGCCATCTGCTCTCAGGCTATTGGTTGTAGCTGTGCCATCTGCTCTCATGCTATTGGTTACAGATGTGTAGTCTACTCTCGTGCTATTGGTTGCCGCTGTGCCTTCTGCTCTTGTGCTATTGGTTGCCGCTGTGCCGTCTGCTCTCATGCTATTAATTATAGCCGTCTGCTCTTGTGCTAAGGGTTACAGATGTGTTTTCTGCTCTCATGCTATTGGTGGCATCTGCGACATCTGCTCTCATGCTATTGGTTGCAGCTGTTTCATCTGCTCTCATGCTATTGGTCGCAGTTGTGCCTTCATCTCTCGTGCTATTATTTTCAGTTGTACCACCTGCCCTGTATTATTGGTTACAGCTGTGCCATCTGCTCTCATGCTATTGGTTACAACTGTGTCATCTGCTCTAATGCTATTGGTTACAGCTGTGCCGTCTGCTCTCATGCTATTGGTTACAGCTGCGCCGTCTGCTCTCATGCTATTGGTTACAGCTGCGCCGTCTGCTCTAATGCTATTGGTTGCAGCTGTGCCATTTGCTCTCATGCTATTGGTTAAAGCTGTGCCGTCTGCTCTCGTGCTATTGGTTGCAGTTTTTTAAAGCTGTGCTGTCTGCTCTCATGCTATTGGTTGCCGCTGCTCCATCTGCTGTCATGCTATTGGTTGCAGCTGTGTCGTCTGCTTTCATGCTATTGGTTGCAGCTGTGCCGTTTTCTCTCGTGCTATTGTTTACAGCTGTGCAATTTGCTCTCGAGCTATTGGTTACAGCTGTGCCGTGTGCTCTTGTGCTATTGGTTACAGCTGTGCCGTCTGCTCTCATGCTATTGGTTGCTGCTGTGTCGTCTGCTCTCATGCTATTGGTTGCAGCTGTGTCGTCTGCTCTCATGCTATTGGTTGCAGCTGTGCCATCTGCTCTCATGCTATTGGTTAAAGCTGTGCCATCTGCTCTCCTGCTATTGGTTAGAGCTGTGCCATCTGCTCTCCTGCTATTGGTTAGAGCTGTGCCATCTGCTCTCCTGCTATTGGTTAGAGCTGTGCCATCTGCTCTCATGCTATTGGCTAGAGCTGTGCCATCTGCTCTCCTGCTATTGGTTAGAGCTGTGCCATCTGCTCTCCTGCTATTGGTTAGAGCTGTGCCATCTGCTCTCATGCTATTGGCTAGAGCTGTGCCATCTGCTCTCCTGCTATTGGTTAGAGCTGTGCCATCTGCTCTCATGCTATTGGTTGCAGCTGTGACGTCTGCTTTCATGCTATTGGTTGCAGCTGTGTCGTCGGCTTTCATGCTATTGTTTACAGCTGTGCTGTTTTCTCTTGTGCTATTGTTTACAGCTGTGCCATCTACTCTCGTGCTATTGTTTACAGCTGTGCCGTCTGCTCTCATGCTATTGGTTGCTGCTGTGTCATCTGCTCTCATGCTATTCGTTGCAGCTGTGTCGTCTGCTCTCATGCTATTGGTTGCTGCTGTGTCATCTGCTCTCATGCTATTGGTTGCAGCTGTGCTGTCAGCTTTCATGCTATTGGTTAGAGCTGTGCCGTCTGCTCTCATGCTATTGGTTACAGCTGTGCCATCTGCTCTCCTTCTATTGGTTAGAGCTGTGCCGTCTGCTCTCAGGCTATTGCTTGCAGCTGCGCAATCTGCTCTCATTCTATTGGTTACAGCTGTGCAGTCTGCTCTTTTACTATTGGTTACAGCTGTGTCATCTGCTCTTGTGCTTTTGGTTACAGCTGTGTAGTCTGCTCTTGTGCTATTGGTTTCAACTGTGCCGTCTGCTCTTGTCCTATTGGTTACAGCTGTGCCATCTGCTCTTGTGCTATTGGTTACAGCTGTGCCGTCTGCTCTTGTGCTATTGGTTACAGCTGTGCCGTCTGCTCTTGTGCTATTGGTTACAGCTGTGCTGTCTGCTCTTGTGCTATTGGATACAGCTGTGCTGTTTTTTCTCGTGCTATTGGTTGCCGCTGTGCCTTCTGCTCTTGTGCTATTGGTTGCCGCTGTGCTGTCTACTCTCATGCTATTAATTATAGCCGTCTGCTCTTGTGCTATCGGTTACAGATGTGTTTTCTGCTCTCATGCTATTGGTTGCAGCTGTTTCATCTGCCCTCATGCTATTGGTCACAGTTGTGCCTTCGTCTCTTGAGCTATTATTTTCAGCTGTACCACCTGCCCTGTATTATTGGTTACAGCAGTGCCGTCTGCTCTCATGCTATTGGTTACAGCAGTGCCATCTGCTCTCATGCTATTGGTTAAAGCTGTGCCATCTGCTCTCATGCTATTGGTTACAGCTGTGCCATCTGCTCTCATGCTATTGGTTAAAGCTGTGCCGTCTGCTCTCATGCTATTGGTTACAGCTGTGCCATCTGCTCTCATGCTATTGGTACAGCTGCGCCGTCTGCTCTAATGCTATTGGTTACAGCTGTGCCATCTGCTCTCATGCTATTGGTTACAGCTGTGTCATCTGCTCTAATGCTATTGGTTACAGCTGTGCCGTCTGCTCTCATGCTATTGGTTACAGCTGTGCCGTCTGCTCTCATGCTATTGGTTACAGCTGTGCCGTCTGCTCTCATGCTATTGGTTGCAGTTTTACCACCTGCCGTGTGTTATTGGTTGCAGCCGTGCTGTCTGTTCTTGTCCTATTGGTTTCAGCTGTGTCATCTGCTCTCATGCTATTGGTTGCAGTTGTACCACCTGCCTTGTGTTATTGGTTGCAGCTGTGTCATCTGCTCTTGTGCTATTGGTTTCAGCTGTGTCATCTGCTCTCATGCTATTGGTTGCAGTTGTACCACCTGCCTTGTGTTATTGGTTGCAGCTGTGCCGCATGCTCTTGTGCTATTGGTTGCAGCTGTGCCATCTGCTCTGTGCTATTGGTTGCAGCTGTAACATCTGCTCTTGTGCTATTGGTTGCAGCTCTTTCATATGCTCTTGTGCTATTGGTGGCAGCTGTGACACCTGCTCTTGTGCTATTGGTTGCAGATGTGCCATCTGCTCCTGTGCTATTGTTTACAGCTGTGCCATCTGCTCCTGTGCTATTGGTTGCAGCTGTGCCGTCTGCTCTTGCGCTATTGGTTACAGCTGTGCCGCCTGTTCTCATGCTATTGGTTGCAGCTATGTTGTCTTCTCTCGTGCTATTGGTTGCATTAAGGCAGGTGGCGCAGCTGCACAAGCAATGCCGAGTGCACTGGCTCCCTATGAAACACTAAATGTAAAATATTGTTTGAAACTTTGCAGTTGTTCCCAAAGAGCACTTTTTAGTGTTGGCTGAATCACTATAACACTCTGCACCATTTACTCATTATTAGATCAATATAAGCTTGCTGTGTACTTATCTTGTGACTACAATCCAAAATCACACAATACCCAACACGTTTCCGCTCCATCCTTTATCTGTGGCATTTAAAAACTAAAAGGACTCAATAAAACCCAAACTGGCCTTTTTAACCTTTGACTGAGTATCCCATGACATTGCATATGGGCAATAACACAGTCTGCTCTTGTGTTTTTGGTTACAGCTGCGCCGTCTGCTCTCACGCTATTGGTTGTAGCTGTGTCGTCTGCTCTCATGCTATTGGTTGCAGCTACTCTCATGCTATTGGTTACAGCTGTGCTGGTTGCTCCCGTGCTATTTATTGCCACTGTACCGTCTGCTCTCATGCTATTGGTTGCCACTGTGCTGTCTGCTCTCATGCTATTGGTTGCCTCTGTGCCGTCTCCTCTCAAGCTATTGGTTACCTTCAAGGTCCGCGCCACCAGCAAACAAGCTCCTCTCCCTGCCGCCACAGCTCCGTGCAAACGGGATGAAGAAAGAAGATGGCCCTGCGCTGGATGAAGATGTTGCTCCCTGAATAAAGACTTTACTCAACCTTGAAGAAGATGGATGTCCGAACTTCAGGAATGGTGAGTACATTTTTTGGGGTTAGTTTTAGGGGGTTTTTTGTTTGTTTTTTGGGTGTTTTTTTTTTTTGAGATTTATTTTTATTTTTTTAATGAGCACTTTTAAGGGCAATGCCCATACAAATGCCCCTTTAGGGGCAATGGGTAGCTTAGGTTTTTTTAGCGTTAGGATTGGGTGGGTGGTTACTTGATTTAACTGTTAGGGGGTACTTTGACATTTTTAATGTAAGAGCTGATTGCTTCAGGGCAATGCCCTACAAAAGGCCCTTTTAAGGGCTATTGGTAGTTTATTGTTAGATTAGGGGGTGTTTTTATTTTGGGGTGGCTTTTTTGTTTTCATAGGGGTATTAGATTAGGTTTAATTTTTATTATTTTGGAAAATTTAGTTTATTATTTTTTGTAATCTTCGATTTTTTTTATTTTTCATAATTTTAGACTGTTTTTTTGTAATTTTAGGTTTTTTTCGTAGTGTTATGACTTTTTATTTTTGTAATTTAGTTTTTTTTGTTTTTTTTTTAGTTTATTTTAGTTTTTTAAAATAGTAATGTTAGGTTTATTTATAGTTTAAGCTTAGTTTTTTTATTTCACAGGTAAGTTTTGATTTATGTTAAGGTAGTTATATTTTAACTTTAATTTATAATTAGGGGATGTTAGGTTTAGGGGTTAATAGTTTAATTTAGTGTGTCGCAATGTGCAGGGCCACCGGTTATTGGGTTAATAGGTTTATTTTAGTATTAGCGATGTGGGGGGTCTGCGGTTTAGGGGTTAATAGGTTTATTTTAGTATTAGCGATGTGGGGGTTCGGCGGTTTAGTGGTTAATAGGTTTATTATACTATTTCAGAAGCGGGGGTTGCGGTTTAGGGGTTAATAGGTTTATTTTAGTATTACCAATGTGGGGGGTCGGCGGTTTAGTGGTTAATATGTTTATTATAGTATTTCAGAAGCGGGGTGGCGGTTTAGGGGTTAATAGGTAGTTTATAGGTGTTAGTTTACTTTGTAACATTTTTGTTTTGCAAAATCCATAACTTCTGGTCTTTGATAGCAGAATGCATCGGTAATACGGGTGAGCTAAATATTTAAGAGCATTTTTTTTTAAGTCTAAGGGGCCCATTTATCAAGCTCCGTATGGAGCTTGAAGGGCGTGTTTCTGGCGAGCCTGCAGACTCGCCAGAAACACCAGATATGAAGCAGCGGTCTAAAGACCGTTGCTCCATAATCTCTCCGCCTGCTCTGAGGAGGCAGACAGAGATCGCAAGAAATCAACCCGATCGAATTGGCCGCGAATCTGCAGGGGGCGGCGTTGCACTAGAGCTGCTGGTGCAATGCTGAATGTGGAGAACGTATTGCTCTCTGCATTCAGCGTTGCCTGTCAGACATGATTCGCTGATCGGATCGGATCCGACAGACATTTCATAAATAGGCCACTAAGGACTAAAAATTACTTTTGGGATACTATTTTTAGAAGGCCCAAGAAATGCACTTTTCACTGCATGCGGCACCAAAAGGCGGTAGAAGAGAAGTGTGGGTACTATATAAGATGGTAGAAGAGAAGTGTGGGTACTATATAAGACGGTAGAAGAGAAGTGTGGGTACTATATAAGACGGTAGAAGAGAAGTGTGGGTACTATATAAGATGGTAGAAGAGAAGTGTGGGTACTATATAAGACGGTAGAAGAGAAGTGTGGGTACTATATAAGACGGTAGAAGAGAAGTGTGGGTACTATATAAGATGGTAGAAGAGAAGTGTGGGTACTATATAAGACAGTAGAAGAGAAGTGTGGGTACTATATAAGACGGTAGAAGAGAAGTGTGGGTACTATATAAGACGGTAGAAGAGAAGTGTGGGTACTATATAAGACGGTAGAAGAGAAGTGTGGGTACTATATAAGACGGTAGAAGAGAAGTGTGGGTACTATATAAGACGGTAGAAGAGAAGTGTGGGTACTATATAAGACGGTAGAAGAGAAGTGTGGGTACTATATAAGATGGTAGAAGAGAAGTGTGGGTACTATATAAGACGGTAGAAGAGAAGTGTGGGTACTATATGAGACGGTAGAAGAGAAGTGTGGGTACTATATGAGACGGTAGAAGAGAAGTGTGGGTACTATATAAGACGGTAGAAGAGAAGTGTGGGTACTATATAAGACGGTAGAAGAGAAGTGTGGGTACTATATAAGACGGTAGAAGAGAAGTGTGGGTACTATATAAGACGGTAGAAGAGAAGTGTGGGTACTATATAAGACGGTAGAAGAGAAGTGTGGGTACTATATGAGACGGTAGAATAGAAGTTTGGGTACTATCAGTGATCTCTGTGTTTGCTAAACCGTCAGCTGTCCTTAGGTAACTGTGACATCAGATGCTTTAAAAGGATGCTGGGTCTCAGGTAATCTATTTGCTTTACAGATCAATATCACAATATATTCTTTATTATATCACTTTAGATCAGTTCTCTGATTCTCTCTTTATTGCAGTTGCAGCATAAAATAAGTAACTTCCATAAGGGGAAAATAACTGTGTGTGTGGTACATTTTATACGTTGTACCTACTGACTGGGGCACTGACTATACAACATCTGTTTGTGTGGTACATTTTATATGTTGTACCCACTGACTGGGGCACTGACTATACAACATCTGTTTGTCTGGTACATTTTATACGTTGGACCCACTCACTGGGGCACTGACTATACAACAACTGTTTGTGTGGTACATTTTATACATTGCACCCACTGACTGTTGCACTGACTATACAACATCTGTTTGTGTGGTACATTTTATACGTTGTACCTACTGACTGGGGCACTGAATATACAACATCTCTTTGTGTGGTACATTTTATATGTTGCACCCACTGACTGGGGCACTGACTCTACATCAACTGTTTGTGTGGTACATTTTATACGTTGTACCCATTGACTGTTGCACTGACTATACAACATCTGTTTGTGTGGTACATTTTATACGTTGTACCCACTGACTGGGGCACTGACTATACAACATCTGTTTGTGTGGTACATTTTATACGTTGTGCCTACTGACTGGGGCACTGACTATACAACAACTGTTTGTGTAGTACATTTTATACGTTGCACCTACTAACTGGGGCACTGACTATACAACAACTGTTTGTGTGGTACATTTTATACGTTGTACCCACTGACTGGGGCACTGACTATACAACATCTGTTTGTGTGGTACATTTTATACGTTGCACCCAACTGACTGGGGCACTGACTATAAACAGCTGTTTGTGTGGTACATTTTATACGTTGTACCCACTGACTGGGGCACTGACTATACAACATCTGTTTGTGTGGTACATTTTATACGTTGTACCCACTGACTGGGGCACTGACTATACAACATCTGTTTGTGTGGTACATTTTATACGTTGTACCCACTGACTGGGGCACTGACTATACAACATCTGTTTGTGTGGTACATTTTATACGTTTTACCCACTGACTGGGGCACTGACTATACAACATCTGTTTGTCTGGTACATTTTATACGTTTTACCCACTGACTGGGGCACTGACTATACAACATCTGTTTGTGTGGTACATTTTATACGTTGTACCCACTGACTGGGGCACTGACTATACAACATCTGTTTGTGTGGTACATTTTATACGTTGTACCCACTGACTGGGGCACTGACTATACAACAACTGTTTGTGTGGTACATTTTATACGTTGCACCCACTGACTGGGGCACTGACTATACAACATCTGTTTGTCTGGTACATTTTATACGTTGTACCACTGACTGGGGCACTGACTATATAACAACTGTTTGTGTGGTACATTTTATACGTTGTACCCACTGACTGGGGCACTGACTATACAACAACTGTTTGTGTGGTACATTTTATACGTTGTACCCACTGACTGGGGCACTGACTATATAACAACTGTTTGTAAGGTACATTTTATACGTTGTACCCACTGACTGGGGCACTGACTATAAACAACTGTTTGTGTGGTACATTTTATACGTTGTACCCACTGACTGGGGCACTGACTATATAACATCTGTTTGTGTGGTACATTTTATACGTTGTACCCACTGACTGGGGCACTGACTATACAACATCTGTTTGTGTGGTACATTTTATACATTGTACCCACTGACTGGGGCACTGACTATACAACAACTGTTTGTGTGGTACATTTTATATGTTGTACCCACTGACTGGGGCACTGACTATACAACATCTGTTTGTGTTGTACATTTTATACGTTGTGCCTACTGACTGGGGCACTGACTATACAACAACTGTTTGTGTGGTACATTTTATACGTTGCACCTACTAACTGGGGCACTGACTATACAACAACTGTTTGTGTGGTACATTTTATACGTTGTACCCACTGACTGGGGCACTGACTATACAACATCTGTTTGTGTGGTACATTTTATACGTTGCACCCAACTGACTGGGGCACTGACTATAAACAGCTGTTTGTGTGGTACATTTTATACGTTGTACCCACTGACTGGGGCACTGACTATACAACATCTGTTTGTGTGGTACATTTTATACGTTGTACCCACTGACTGGGGCACTGACTATACAACAACTGTTTGTGTGGTACATTTTATACGTTGTACCCACTGACTGGGGCACTGACTATATAACAACTGTTTGTAAGGTACATTTTATACGTTGTACCCACTGACTGGGGCACTGACTATACAACAACTGTTTGTGTGGTACATTTTATACGTTGTACCCACTGACTGGGGCACTGACTATATAACAACTGTTTGTAAGGTACATTTTATACGTTGTACCCACTGACTGGGGCACTGACTATAAAGAACTGTTTGTGTGGTACATTTTATACGTTGTACCCACTGACTGGGGCACTGACTTTATAACATCTGTTTGTGTGGTACATTTTATACGTTGTACCCACTGACTGGGGCACTGACTATACAACATCTGTTTGTGTGGTACATTTTATACATTGTACCCACTGACTGGGGCACTGACTATACAACAACTGTTTGTGTGGTACATTTTATACGTTGTACCCACTGACTGGGGCACTGACTATACAACATCTGTTTGTGTGGTACATTTTATACGTTGTGCCTACTGACTGGGGCACTGACTATACAACAACTGTTTGTGTGGTACATTTTATACGTTGCACCTACTAACTGGGGCACTGACTATACAACAACTGTTTGTGTGGTACATTTTATACGTTGTACCCACTGACTGGGGCACTGACTATACAACATCTGTTTGTGTGGTACATTTTATACGTTGCACCCAACTGACTGGGGCACTGACTATAAACAGCTGTTTATGTGGTACATTTTATACGTTGTACCCACTGACTGGGGCACTGACTATACAACATCTGTTTGTGTGGTACATTTTATACGTTGTACCCACTGACTGGGGCACTGACTATACAACATCTGTTTGTGTGGTACATTTTATACGTTGTACCCACTGACTGGGGCACTGACTATACAACATCTGTTTGTGTGGTACATTTTATACGTTTTACCCACTGACTGGGGCACTGACTATACAACATCTGTTTGTCTGGTACATTTTATACGTTTTACCCACTGACTGGGGCACTGACTATACAACATCTGTTTGTGTGGTACATTTTATACGTTGTACCCACTGACTGAGGCACTGACTATACAACATCTGTTTGTGTGGTACATTTTATACGTTGTACCCACTGACTGGGGCACTGACTATACAACAACTGTTTGTGTGGTACATTTTATACGTTGCACCCACTGACTGGGGCACTGACTATACAACATCTGTTTGTGTGGTACATTTTATACGTTGTACCACTGACTGGGGCACTGACTATATAACAACTGTTTGTGTGGTACATTTTATACGTTGTACCCACTGACTGGGGCACTGACTATACAACAACTGTTTGTGTGGTACATTTTATACGTTGTACCCACTGACTGGGGCACTGACTATACAACATCTGTTTGTGTGGTACATTTTATACATTGTACCCACTGACTGGGGCACTGACTATACAACAACTGTTTGTGTGGTACATTTTATATGTTGTACCCACTGACTGGGGCACTGACTATACAACATCTGTTTGTGTGGTACATTTTATACGTTGTGCCTACTGACTGGGGCACTGACTATACAACAACTGTTTGTGTGGTACATTTTATACGTTGCACCTTCTAACTGGGGCACTGACTATACAACAACTGTTTGTGTGGTACATTTTATACGTTGTACCCACTGACTGGGGCACTGACTATACAACATCTGTTTGTGTGGTACATTTTATACGTTGCACCCAACTGACTGGGGCACTGACTATAAACAGCTGTTTATGTGGTACATTTTATACGTTGTACCCACTGACTGGGGCACTGACTATACAACATCTGTTTGTGTGGTACATTTTATACGTTGTACCCACTGACTGGGGCACTGACTATACAACATCTGTTTGTGTGGTACATTTTATACGTTGTACCCACTGACTGGGGCACTGACTATACAACATCTGTTTGTGTGGTACATTTTATACGTTTTACCCACTGACTGGGGCACTGACTATACAACATCTGTTTGTCTGGTACATTTTATACGTTTTACCCACTGACTGGAGCACTGACTATACAACATCTGTTTGTGTGGTACATTTTATACGTTGTACCCACTGACTGGGGCACTGACTTTACAACATCTGTTTGTGTGGTACATTTTATACGTTGTACCCACTGACTGGGGCACTGACTATACAACAACTGTTTGTGTGGTACATTTTATACGTTGCACCCACTGACTGGGGCACTGACTATACAACATCTGTTTGTGTGGTACATTTTATACGTTGTACCACTGACTGGGGCACTGACTATATAACAACTGTTTGTGTGGTACATTTTATACGTTGTACCCACTGACTGGGGCACTGACTATACAACAACTGTTTGTGTGGTACATTTTATACGTTGTACCCACTGACTGGGGCACTGACTATATAACAACTGTTTGTAAGGTACATTTTATACGTTGTACCCATTGACTGGGGCACTGACTATAAACAACTGTTTGTGTGGTACAGTTTATACGTTGTACCCACTGACTGGGGCACTGACTATATAACATCTGTTTGTGTGGTACATTTTATACGTTGTACCCACTGACTGGGGCACTGACTATACAACATCTGTTTGTGTGGTACATTTTATACATTGTACCCACTGACTGGGGCACTGACTATACAACAACTGTTTGTGTGGTACATTTTATACGTTGCACCCACTGACTGGGCCACTGACTATACAACAACTGTTTGTGTGGTACATTTTATACGTTGCACCCACTGACTGGGGCTCTGACTATACAACAACTGTTTGTGTGGTACATTTTATACGTTGCACCCACTGACTGGGGCACTGACTATACAACATCTGTTTGTGTGGTACATTTTATACGTTGTACCCACTGACTGGGGCACTGACTATACAAAATCTGTTTGTGTGGTACATTTTATACGTTGTACCCACTGACTGGGGCACTGACAATACAACATCTGTTTGTGTGGTACATTTTATACGTTGTACCCACTGACTGGGGCACTGACTATACAACATCTGTTTGTGTGGTACATTTTATACGTTGTACCCACTGACTGGGGCACTGACAATACAACATCTGTTTGTGTAGTACATTTTATACATTGTACCTACTGACTGGGTCACTAACTGTACAACATCTGTTTGTGTGGTACATTTTATACGTTGTACCCACTGACTGGGGCACTGACTATACAACATCTGTTTGTGTGGTACATTTTATACGTTGTACCCACTGACTGGGGCACTGACTATACAACATCTGTTTGTGTGGTACATGTTACAAACTGCTATTTGTAACTGGCCCTTTAAATGGAAAATTGCCCTGCTTCCCTGGATTTTGGAGAAGCCTATTTGCCAGCCTCCTTCCACATGACTATGGCCCCTGGAAGATTGTGCCCCTGAAAACATATTAACTTTTATTGGGTGTGTATGGCCCTTTAAGAACCATCTGAGGACATATTGTGACTTTGGTGAACAATGCCCCTTTAAGACTATGTCCCCAGACCTGTGAAATGACTTGTCCCTGGCTTTCTCCCACTTGGTTCAGTTTCATTGTGTGCCATTAAGTGCTATGTGACAGACCCTTCGGTCAGAACTACAGAGATAACTTTGTTCAGCTTCAAGAAGCATTCTAAATACAAGTTTGCTGGGATCAGCTCTAATTAAGTTTAGTGATAAAACATTCCCATTGTCTAATCAGACTTCTAGTAGTGATAAGGTGGACTGCATTGTTTTATTGTGTGTAAAATGTTATCTGCTGAAGTAATGTTGTGGCCTGTCAAAGGGAGTGTCTCTCTATCTAATATCAAATGTGTGATGGGGGATTTTATGCCTCCCCCTGAGAGTGTCCTGTTTGCATGTAACCTCAATAAAAAGCAGGCTGTGTGCTCCAGCACTTCAGACCTATGTTGACCCTCTAACTTGAAGCTTTGACTCATGTTTGTAGGATACAGCTTATAATCACTACAGGGATTGCTATGTTTTTCATACTCCCTTAGCTACAGGGATTGCTACAGAAGGAAGAGGTTTGCCTACTGGAGCCTAGTCGTAGGTCCAGGGCGCAGAGCAGACGGCGAGATACCAGCCCAGCAGCGGTGGTTCATATAGTCTGCATTACTGATGGTGGCTACGCAGTAGTTATAGAGTCCACGGTGCTGCTGCTCCTTTGGTGAGCGCTAGGAGCATCCTTTTCTACGGTCCAACTTCCAGCCAGCCTGGAGGCAACCGTAACATTTGGCGGCAGCGGTGGGATTGGCGTCCTAGCGCAAGGAGCAGCACCACAACAGCACTGGTATCGTAGGAAAGTTATTGAGGGCAACGCTAGCCACTGCGCAGCGTCCCTACCTACAGCAGCATGGAGCTGACAAGATACTGGTCAGAACCCTGTGAAGAGCACCTCAACCTGATCCGTCGCTATGAGGGCGCGGATTTCGTTCCAGAGGTAAAGAGGCGGCTAGTCCGATATGGTCCAGACCCTGCGCAGGAGGTAGTCAGTCGCCTCATCCGGGAATTGGCTACTGAGAACGAAGTGGCACGAGCCTTTGAGCGCCAACTGTGGAGTTTGGGGGTATGGACACCTGCTCTCCAGCGAGAAAATGAGTTACAGGGGGCAGAGACAGTTGGTCCTGTCCCCCAGCAGCAGAGTGAATTGCAGGGAATTGGGAGCCCAGACTCCATTCCCCAGCGGCAGGCTGAGTTACAGGGGGCAGAGACAGTTGGTCCTGTCCCCCAGCAGCAGAGGAATATGCAGGGAATTGTGAGCCCAGACTCCATTCCCCAGCGGCTGGAAGTATGTAAGGGAGAGGAGAGCAGCGACCTCCCTCCCCAGCGGCAGTATACTGTGCAGAGGGAAGAGACAACCAGTCTCCTTCCCCAACCAGAGATACCAGAGGCAGCAGGCCTCATAGACTGGTCCTGGGAGGACCCCCAGCAGGCAGGTGGAGATGGGACCGCAGTCTCTCTACCGGCCCTACAGGGATGCTGGGCAGGCGGCCCAGATCCCCAGCGACAGACCCAGCTACAGGGAGGGGAGAGCATCGACCTCCCTCCCCAGCCGGAGTGTGCCTTCCAGGGAGAGGAGACAACCGGTCTCTCTCCCCAGCCGCAGCATGTTCCACAGGAAGCGGAGAGCATCGACCTCCCTTCCCAATGGCCACCGGAGTATCAGGAGGAGGAGGTAAGCCAATCTCCCCCTCCCCAGCTAACTCCTAACTTGGGCCCAGGGTTAACAGTGGAGATGTTAACCCCCACTGACCCCCACATTCCCTTTGCCACCGGGCAGGACTATGCCCCAATTACCCCAGCAGAAGCGCTGGCACCAGGGCAGAGTGCCGCTGGCCTCTGCCCCCCAAGTACCATCAGCTATTTGCCCAGCTTCGCCAGGAAGGCAGAGGATGCTACCCTTTCATCCTATAACCTGGAACCTACAGGCCAGTACTACTTATTGTGGGGGGGCTACTGTGCTGCTAATGTTTATTTGTGGGTGGGTTGCGAGACTAACTTAGGCACTGACCGGCAGAAGGTCAGGTGCCTGGTTAGTCTCCCTCCAAAAGGGGAGATATGTTACAAACTGCTATTTGTAACTGGCCCTTTAAATGGAAAATTGCCCTGCTTCCCTGGATTTTGGAGAAGCCTATTTGCCAGCCTCCTTCCACATGACTATGGCCCCTGGAAGATTGTGCCCCTGAAAACATATTAACTTTTATTGGGTGTGTATGGCCCTTTAAGAACCATCTGAGGACATATTGTGACTTTGGTGAACAATGCCCCTTTAAGACTATGTCCCCAGACCTGTGAAATGACTTGTCCCTGGCTTTCTCCCACTTGGTTCAGTTTCATTGTGTGCCATTAAGTGCTATGTGACAGACCCTTCGGTCAGAACTACAGAGATAACTTTGTTCAGCTTCAAGAAGCATTCTAAATACAAGTTTGCTGGGATCAGCTCTAATTAAGTTTAGTGATAAAACATTCCCATTGTCTAATCAGACTTCTAGTAGTGATAAGGTGGACTGCATTGTTTTATTGTGTGTAAAATGTTATCTGCTGAAGTAATGTTGTGGCCTGTCAAAGGGAGTGTCTCTCTATCTAATATCAAATGTGTGATGGGGGATTTTATGCCTCCCCCTGAGAGTGTCCTGTTTGCATGTAACCTCAATAAAAAGCAGGCTGTGTGCTCCAGCACTTCAGACCTATGTTGACCCTCTAACTTGAAGCTTTGACTCATGTTTGTAGGATACAGCTTATAATCACTACAGGGATTGCTATGTTTTTCATACTCCCTTAGCTACAGGGATTGCTACAGAAGGAAGAGGTTTGCCTACTGGAGCCTAGTCGTAGGTCCAGGGCGCAGAGCAGACGGCGAGATACCAGCCCAGCAGCGGTGGTTCATATAGTCTGCATTACTGATGGTGGCTACGCAGTAGTTATAGAGTCCACGGTGCTGCTGCTCCTTTGGTGAGCGCTAGGAGCATCCTTTTCTACGGTCCAACTTCCAGCCAGCCTGGAGGCAACCGTAACAGTACATTTTATACGTTTTACCCACTGACTGGGGCACTGACTATACAACATCTGTTTGTCTGGTACATTTTATACGTTTTACCCACTGACTGGGGCACTGACTATACAACATCTTTTTGTGTGGTACATTTTATACGTTGTACCCACTGACTGGGGCACTGACTATACAACATCTGTTTGTGTGGTACATTTTATACGTTGTACCCACTGACTGGGGCACTGACTATACAACAACTGTTTGTGTGGTACATTTTATACGTTGCACCCACTGACTGGGGCACTGACTATACAACATCTGTTTGTGTGGTACATTTTATACGTTGTACCACTGACTGGGGCACTGACTATATAACAACTGTTTGTGTGGTACATTTTATACGTTGTACCCACTGACTGGGGCACTGACTATACAACAACTGTTTGTGTGGTACATTTTATACGTTGTACCCACTGACTGGGGCACTGACTATATAACAACTGTTTGTAAGGTACATTTTATACGTTGTACCCACTGACTGGGGCACTGACTATAAACAACTGTTTGTGTGGTACATTTTATACGTTGTACCCACTGACTGGGGCACTGACTTTATAACATCTGTTTGTGTGGTACATTTTATACGTTGTACCCACTGACTGGGGCACTGACTATACAACATCTGTTTGTGTGGTACATTTTATACATTGTACCCACTGACTGGGGCACTGACTATACAACAACTGTTTGTGTGGTACATTTTATATGTTGTACCCACTGACTGGGGCACTGACTATACAACATCTGTTTGTGTGGTACATTTTATACGTTGTGCCTACTGACTGGGGCACTGACTATACAACAACTGTTTGTGTAGTACATTTTATACGTTGCACCTACTAACTGGGGCACTGACTATACAACAACTGTTTGTGTGGTACATTTTATACGTTGTACCCACTGACTGGGGCACTGACTATACAACATCTGTTTGTGTGGTACATTTTATACGTTGCACCCAACTGACTGGGGCACTGACTATAAACAGCTGTTTGTGTGGTACATTTTATACGTTGTACCCACTGACTGGGGCACTGACTATACAACATCTGTTTGTGTGGTACATTTTATACGTTGTACCCACTGACTGGGGCACTGACTATACAACATCTGTTTGTGTGGTACATTTTATACGTTGTACCCACTGACTGGGGCACTGACTATACAACATCTGTTTGTGTGGTACATTTTATACGTTTTACCCACTGACTGGGGCACTGACTATACAACATCTGTTTGTCTGGTACATTTTATACGTTTTACCCACTGACTGGGGCACTGACTATACAACATCTGTTTGTGTGGTACATTTTATACGTTGTACCCACTGACTGGGGCACTGACTATACAACATCTGTTTGTGTGGTACATTTTATACGTTGTACCCACTGACTGGGGCACTGACTATACAACAACTGTTTGTGTGGTACATTTTATACGTTGCACCCACTGACTGGGGCACTGACTATACAACATCTGTTTGTCTGGTACATTTTATACGTTGTACCACTGACTGGGGCACTGACTATATAACAACTGTTTGTGTGGTACATTTTATACGTTGTACCCACTGACTGGGGCACTGACTATACAACAACTGTTTGTGTGGTACATTTTATACGTTGTACCCACTGACTGGGGCACTGACTATATAACAACTGTTTGTAAGGTACATTTTATACGTTGTACCCACTGACTGGGGCACTGACTATAAACAACTGTTTGTGTGGTACATTTTATACGTTGTACCCACTGACTGGGGCACTGACTATATAACATCTGTTTGTGTGGTACATTTTATACGTTGTACCCACTGACTGGGGCACTGACTATACAACATCTGTTTGTGTGGTACATTTTATACATTGTACCCACTGACTGGGGCACTGACTATACAACAACTGTTTGTGTGGTACATTTTATATGTTGTACCCACTGACTGGGGCACTGACTATACAACATCTGTTTGTGTTGTACATTTTATACGTTGTGCCTACTGACTGGGGCACTGACTATACAACAACTGTTTGTGTGGTACATTTTATACGTTGCACCTACTAACTGGGGCACTGACTATACAACAACTGTTTGTGTGGTACATTTTATACGTTGTACCCACTGACTGGGGCACTGACTATACAACATCTGTTTGTGTGGTACATTTTATACGTTGCACCCAACTGACTGGGGCACTGACTATAAACAGCTGTTTGTGTGGTACATTTTATACGTTGTACCCACTGACTGGGGCACTGACTATACAACATCTGTTTGTGTGGTACATTTTATACGTTGTACCCACTGACTGGGGCACTGACTATACAACAACTGTTTGTGTGGTACATTTTATACGTTGTACCCACTGACTGGGGCACTGACTATATAACAACTGTTTGTAAGGTACATTTTATACGTTGTACCCACTGACTGGGGCACTGACTATACAACAACTGTTTGTGTGGTACATTTTATACGTTGTACCCACTGACTGGGGCACTGACTATACAACAACTGTTTGTAAGGTACATTTTATACGTTGTACCCACTGACTGGGGCACTGACTATAAAGAACTGTTTGTGTGGTACATTTTATACGTTGTACCCACTGACTGGGGCACTGACTTTATAACATCTGTTTGTGTGGTACATTTTATACGTTGTACCCACTGACTGGGGCACTGACTATACAACATCTGTTTGTGTGGTACATTTTATACATTGTACCCACTGACTGGGGCACTGACTATACAACAACTGTTTGTGTGGTACATTTTATATGTTGTACCCACTGACTGGGGCACTGACTATACAACATCTGTTTGTGTGGTACATTTTATACGTTGTACCCACTGACTGGGGCACTGACTATACAACAACTGTTTGTGTGGTACATTTTATACGTTGCACCTACTAACTGGGGCACTGACTATACAACAACTGTTTGTGTGGTACATTTTATACGTTGTACCCACTGACTGGGGCACTGACTATACAACATCTGTTTGTGTGGTACATTTTATACGTTGCACCCAACTGACTGGGGCACTGACTATAAACAGCTGTTTATGTGGTACATTTTATACGTTGTACCCACTGACTGGGGCACTGACTATACAACATCTGTTTGTGTGGTACATTTTATACGTTGTACCCACTGACTGGGGCACTGACTATACAACATCTGTTTGTGTGGTACATTTTATACGTTGTACCCACTGACTGGGGCACTGACTATACAACATCTGTTTGTGTGGTACATTTTATACGTTTTACCCACTGACTGGGGCACTGACTATACAACATCTGTTTGTCTGGTACATTTTATACGTTTTACCCACTGACTGGGGCACTGACTATACAACATCTGTTTGTGTGGTACATTTTATACGTTGTACCCACTGACTGAGGCACTGACTATACAACATCTGTTTGTGTGGTACATTTTATACGTTGTACCCACTGACTGGGGCACTGACTATACAACAACTGTTTGTGTGGTACATTTTATACGTTGCACCCACTGACTGGGGCACTGACTATACAACATCTGTTTGTGTGGTACATTTTATACGTTGTACCACTGACTGGGGCACTGACTATATAACAACTGTTTGTGTGGTACATTTTATACGTTGTACCCACTGACTGGGGCACTGACTATACAACAACTGTTTGTGTGGTACATTTTATACGTTGTACCCACTGACTGGGGCACTGACTATACAACATCTGTTTGTGTGGTACATTTTATACATTGTACCCACTGACTGGGGCACTGACTATACAACAACTGTTTGTGTGGTACATTTTATATGTTGTACCCACTGACTGGGGCACTGACTATACAACATCTGTTTGTGTGGTACATTTTATACGTTGTGCCTACTGACTGGGGCACTGACTATACAACAACTGTTTGTGTGGTACATTTTATACGTTGCACCTTCTAACTGGGGCACTGACTATACAACAACTGTTTGTGTGGTACATTTTATACGTTGTACCCACTGACTGGGGCACTGACTATACAACATCTGTTTGTGTGGTACATTTTATACGTTGCACCCAACTGACTGGGGCACTGACTATAAACAGCTGTTTATGTGGTACATTTTATACGTTGTACCCACTGACTGGGGCACTGACTATACAACATCTGTTTGTGTGGTACATTTTATACGTTGTACCCACTGACTGGGGCACTGACTATACAACATCTGTTTGTGTGGTACATTTTATACGTTGTACCCACTGACTGGGGCACTGACTATACAACATCTGTTTGTGTGGTACATTTTATACGTTTTACCCACTGACTGGGGCACTGACTATACAACATCTGTTTGTCTGGTACATTTTATACGTTTTACCCACTGACTGGAGCACTGACTATACAACATCTGTTTGTGTGGTACATTTTATACGTTGTACCCACTGACTGGGGCACTGACTTTACAACATCTGTTTGTGTGGTACATTTTATACGTTGTACCCACTGACTGGGGCACTGACTATACAACAACTGTTTGTGTGGTACATTTTATACGTTGCACCCACTGACTGGGGCACTGACTATACAACATCTGTTTGTGTGGTACATTTTATACGTTGTACCACTGACTGGGGCACTGACTATATAACAACTGTTTGTGTGGTACATTTTATACGTTGTACCCACTGACTGGGGCACTGACTATACAACAACTGTTTGTGTGGTACATTTTATACGTTGTACCCACTGACTGGGGCACTGACTATATAACAACTGTTTGTAAGGTACATTTTATACGTTGTACCCATTGACTGGGGCACTGACTATAAACAACTGTTTGTGTGGTACAGTTTATACGTTGTACCCACTGACTGGGGCACTGACTATATAACATCTGTTTGTGTGGTACATTTTATACGTTGTACCCACTGACTGGGGCACTGACTATACAACATCTGTTTGTGTGGTACATTTTATACATTGTACCCACTGACTGGGGCACTGACTATACAACAACTGTTTGTGTGGTACATTTTATACGTTGCACCCACTGACTGGGCCACTGACTATACAACAACTGTTTGTGTGGTACATTTTATACGTTGCACCCACTGACTGGGGCTCTGACTATACAACAACTGTTTGTGTGGTACATTTTATACGTTGCACCCACTGACTGGGGCACTGACTATACAACATCTGTTTGTGTGGTACATTTTATACGTTGTACCCACTGACTGGGGCACTGACTATACAAAATCTGTTTGTGTGGTACATTTTATACGTTGTACCCACTGACTGGGGCACTGACAATACAACATCTGTTTGTGTGGTACATTTTATACGTTGTACCCACTGACTGGGGCACTGACTATACAACATCTGTTTGTGTGGTACATTTTATACGTTGTACCCACTGACTGGGGCACTGACAATACAACATCTGTTTGTGTAGTACATTTTATACATTGTACCTACTGACTGGGTCACTAACTGTACAACATCTGTTTGTGTGGTACATTTTATACGTTGTACCCACTGACTGGGGCACTGACTATACAACATCTGTTTGTGTGGTACATTTTATACGTTGTACCCACTGACTGGGGCACTGACTATACAACATCTGTTTGTGTGGTACATGTTACAAACTGCTATTTGTAACTGGCCCTTTAAATGGAAAATTGCCCTGCTTCCCTGGATTTTGGAGAAGCCTATTTGCCAGCCTCCTTCCACATGACTATGGCCCCTGGAAGATTGTGCCCCTGAAAACATATTAACTTTTATTGGGTGTGTATGGCCCTTTAAGAACCATCTGAGGACATATTGTGACTTTGGTGAACAATGCCCCTTTAAGACTATGTCCCCAGACCTGTGAAATGACTTGTCCCTGGCTTTCTCCCACTTGGTTCAGTTTCATTGTGTGCCATTAAGTGCTATGTGACAGACCCTTCGGTCAGAACTACAGAGATAACTTTGTTCAGCTTCAAGAAGCATTCTAAATACAAGTTTGCTGGGATCAGCTCTAATTAAGTTTAGTGATAAAACATTCCCATTGTCTAATCAGACTTCTAGTAGTGATAAGGTGGACTGCATTGTTTTATTGTGTGTAAAATGTTATCTGCTGAAGTAATGTTGTGGCCTGTCAAAGGGAGTGTCTCTCTATCTAATATCAAATGTGTGATGGGGGATTTTATGCCTCCCCCTGAGAGTGTCCTGTTTGCATGTAACCTCAATAAAAAGCAGGCTGTGTGCTCCAGCACTTCAGACCTATGTTGACCCTCTAACTTGAAGCTTTGACTCATGTTTGTAGGATACAGCTTATAATCACTACAGGGATTGCTATGTTTTTCATACTCCCTTAGCTACAGGGATTGCTACAGAAGGAAGAGGTTTGCCTACTGGAGCCTAGTCGTAGGTCCAGGGCGCAGAGCAGACGGCGAGATACCAGCCCAGCAGCGGTGGTTCATATAGTCTGCATTACTGATGGTGGCTACGCAGTAGTTATAGAGTCCACGGTGCTGCTGCTCCTTTGGTGAGCGCTAGGAGCATCCTTTTCTACGGTCCAACTTCCAGCCAGCCTGGAGGCAACCGTAACATTTGGCGGCAGCGGTGGGATTGGCGTCCTAGCGCAAGGAGCAGCACCACAACAGCACTGGTATCGTAGGAAAGTTATTGAGGGCAACGCTAGCCACTGCGCAGCGTCCCTACCTACAGCAGCATGGAGCTGACAAGATACTGGTCAGAACCCTGTGAAGAGCACCTCAACCTGATCCGTCGCTATGAGGGCGCGGATTTCGTTCCAGAGGTAAAGAGGCGGCTAGTCCGATATGGTCCAGACCCTGCGCAGGAGGTAGTCAGTCGCCTCATCCGGGAATTGGCTACTGAGAACGAAGTGGCACGAGCCTTTGAGCGCCAACTGTGGAGTTTGGGGGTATGGACACCTGCTCTCCAGCGAGAAAATGAGTTACAGGGGGCAGAGACAGTTGGTCCTGTCCCCCAGCAGCAGAGTGAATTGCAGGGAATTGGGAGCCCAGACTCCATTCCCCAGCGGCAGGCTGAGTTACAGGGGGCAGAGACAGTTGGTCCTGTCCCCCAGCAGCAGAGGAATATGCAGGGAATTGTGAGCCCAGACTCCATTCCCCAGCGGCTGGAAGTATGTAAGGGAGAGGAGAGCAGCGACCTCCCTCCCCAGCGGCAGTATACTGTGCAGAGGGAAGAGACAACCAGTCTCCTTCCCCAACCAGAGATACCAGAGGCAGCAGGCCTCATAGACTGGTCCTGGGAGGACCCCCAGCAGGCAGGTGGAGATGGGACCGCAGTCTCTCTACCGGCCCTACAGGGATGCTGGGCAGGCGGCCCAGATCCCCAGCGACAGACCCAGCTACAGGGAGGGGAGAGCATCGACCTCCCTCCCCAGCCGGAGTGTGCCTTCCAGGGAGAGGAGACAACCGGTCTCTCTCCCCAGCCGCAGCATGTTCCACAGGAAGCGGAGAGCATCGACCTCCCTTCCCAATGGCCACCGGAGTATCAGGAGGAGGAGGTAAGCCAATCTCCCCCTCCCCAGCTAACTCCTAACTTGGGCCCAGGGTTAACAGTGGAGATGTTAACCCCCACTGACCCCCACATTCCCTTTGCCACCGGGCAGGACTATGCCCCAATTACCCCAGCAGAAGCGCTGGCACCAGGGCAGAGTGCCGCTGGCCTCTGCCCCCCAAGTACCATCAGCTATTTGCCCAGCTTCGCCAGGAAGGCAGAGGATGCTACCCTTTCATCCTATAACCTGGAACCTACAGGCCAGTACTACTTATTGTGGGGGGGCTACTGTGCTGCTAATGTTTATTTGTGGGTGGGTTGCGAGACTAACTTAGGCACTGACCGGCAGAAGGTCAGGTGCCTGGTTAGTCTCCCTCCAAAAGGGGAGATATGTTACAAACTGCTATTTGTAACTGGCCCTTTAAATGGAAAATTGCCCTGCTTCCCTGGATTTTGGAGAAGCCTATTTGCCAGCCTCCTTCCACATGACTATGGCCCCTGGAAGATTGTGCCCCTGAAAACATATTAACTTTTATTGGGTGTGTATGGCCCTTTAAGAACCATCTGAGGACATATTGTGACTTTGGTGAACAATGCCCCTTTAAGACTATGTCCCCAGACCTGTGAAATGACTTGTCCCTGGCTTTCTCCCACTTGGTTCAGTTTCATTGTGTGCCATTAAGTGCTATGTGACAGACCCTTCGGTCAGAACTACAGAGATAACTTTGTTCAGCTTCAAGAAGCATTCTAAATACAAGTTTGCTGGGATCAGCTCTAATTAAGTTTAGTGATAAAACATTCCCATTGTCTAATCAGACTTCTAGTAGTGATAAGGTGGACTGCATTGTTTTATTGTGTGTAAAATGTTATCTGCTGAAGTAATGTTGTGGCCTGTCAAAGGGAGTGTCTCTCTATCTAATATCAAATGTGTGATGGGGGATTTTATGCCTCCCCCTGAGAGTGTCCTGTTTGCATGTAACCTCAATAAAAAGCAGGCTGTGTGCTCCAGCACTTCAGACCTATGTTGACCCTCTAACTTGAAGCTTTGACTCATGTTTGTAGGATACAGCTTATAATCACTACAGGGATTGCTATGTTTTTCATACTCCCTTAGCTACAGGGATTGCTACAGAAGGAAGAGGTTTGCCTACTGGAGCCTAGTCGTAGGTCCAGGGCGCAGAGCAGACGGCGAGATACCAGCCCAGCAGCGGTGGTTCATATAGTCTGCATTACTGATGGTGGCTACGCAGTAGTTATAGAGTCCACGGTGCTGCTGCTCCTTTGGTGAGCGCTAGGAGCATCCTTTTCTACGGTCCAACTTCCAGCCAGCCTGGAGGCAACCGTAACAGTACATTTTATACGTTTTACCCACTGACTGGGGCACTGACTATACAACATCTGTTTGTCTGGTACATTTTATACGTTTTACCCACTGACTGGGGCACTGACTATACAACATCTTTTTGTGTGGTACATTTTATACGTTGTACCCACTGACTGGGGCACTGACTATACAACATCTGTTTGTGTGGTACATTTTATACGTTGTACCCACTGACTGGGGCACTGACTATACAACAACTGTTTGTGTGGTACATTTTATACGTTGCACCCACTGACTGGGGCACTGACTATACAACATCTGTTTGTGTGGTACATTTTATACGTTGTACCACTGACTGGGGCACTGACTATATAACAACTGTTTGTGTGGTACATTTTATACGTTGTACCCACTGACTGGGGCACTGACTATACAACAACTGTTTGTGTGGTACATTTTATACGTTGTACCCACTGACTGGGGCACTGACTATATAACAACTGTTTGTAAGGTACATTTTATACGTTGTACCCACTGACTGGGGCACTGACTATAAACAACTGTTTGTGTGGTACATTTTATACGTTGTACCCACTGACTGGGGCACTGACTTTATAACATCTGTTTGTGTGGTACATTTTATACGTTGTACCCACTGACTGGGGCACTGACTATACAACATCTGTTTGTGTGGTACATTTTATACATTGTACCCACTGACTGGGGCACTGACTATACAACAACTGTTTGTGTGGTACATTTTATATGTTGTACCCACTGACTGGGGCACTGACTATACAACATCTGTTTGTGTGGTACATTTTATACGTTGTGCCTACTGACTGGGGCACTGACTATACAACAACTGTTTGTGTGGTACATTTTATACGTTGCACCTACTAACTGGGGCACTGACTATACAACAACTGTTTGTGTGGTACATTTTATACGTTGTACCCACTGACTGGGGCACTGACTATACAACATCTGTTTGTGTGGTACATTTTATACGTTGCACCCAACTGACTGGGGCACTGACTATAAACAGCTGTTTATGTGGTACATTTTATACGTTGTACCCACTGACTGGGGCACTGACTATACAACATCTGTTTGTGTGGTACATTTTATACGTTGTACCCACTGACTGGGGCACTGACTATACAACATCTGTTTGTGTGGTACATTTTATACGTTGTACCCACTGACTGGGGCACTGACTATACAACATCTGTTTGTGTGGTACATTTTATACGTTTTACCCACTGACTGGGGCACTGACTATACAACATCTGTTTGTCTGGTACATTTTATACGTTTTACCCACTGACTGGGGCACTGACTATACAACATCTGTTTGTCTGGTACATTTTATACGTTGTACCCACTGACTGGGGCACTGACTATACAACATCTGTTTGTGTGGTACATTTTATACGTTGTACCCACTGACTGGGGCACTGACTATACAACAACTGTTTGTGTGGTACATTTTATACGTTGCACCCACTGACTGGTGCACTGACTATACAACATCTGTTTGTGTGGTACATTTTATACGTTGTACGACTGACTGGGGCACTGACTATATAACAACTGTTTGTGTGGTACATTTTATACGTTGTACCCACTGACTGGGGCACTGACTATACAACAACTGTTTGTGTGGTACATTTTATACGTTGTACCCACTGACTGGGGCACTGACTATATAACAACTGTTTGTAAGGTACATTTTATACGTTGTACCCACTGACTGGGGCACTGACTATAAACAACTGTTTGTGTGGTACATTTTATACGTTGTACCCACTGACTGGGGCACTGACTATATAACATCTGTTTGTGTGGTACATTTTATACGTTGTACCCACTGACTGGGGCACTGACTATACAACATCTGTTTGTGTGGTACATTTTATACATTGTACCCACTGACTGGGGCACTGACTATACAACAACTGTTTGTGTGGTACATTTTATACGTTGCACCCACTGACTGGGCCACTGACTATACAACAACTGTTTGTGTGGTACATTTTATACGTTGCACCCACTGACTGGGGCTCTGACTATACAACAACTGTTTGTGTGGTACATTTTATACGTTGCACCCACTGACTGGGGCACTGACTATACAACATCTGTTTGTGTGGTACATTTTATACGTTGTACCCACTGACTGGGGCACTGACTATACAACATCTGTTTGTGTGGTACATTTTATACGTTGTACCCACTGACTGGGGCACTGACAATACAACATCTGTTTGTGTGGTACATTTTATACGTTGTACCCACTGACTGGGGCACTGACTATACAACATCTGTTTGTGTTGTACATTTTATACGTTGTACCCACTGACTGGGGCACTGACAATACAACATCTGTTTGTGTAGTACATTTTATACGTTGTACCTACTGACTGGGTCACTAACTATACAACAACTGTTTGTGTGGTACATTTTATACGTTGCACCCACTGACTGGGCCACTGACTATACAACAACTGTTTGTGTGGTACATTTTATACGTTGCACCCACTGACTGGGCCACTGACTATACAACAACTGTTTGTGTGGTACATTTTATACGTTGTACCCACTGACTGGGGCACTGACTATACAACATCTGTTTGTGTGGTACATTTTATACGTTGTACCCACTGACTGGGGCACTGACTATACAACAACTGTTTGTGTGGTACATTTTATACGTTGCACCCACTGACTGGTGCACTGACTATACAACATCTGTTTGTGTGGTACATTTTATACGTTGTACGACTGACTGGGGCACTGACTATATAACAACTGTTTGTGTGGTACATTTTATACGTTGTACCCACTGACTGGGGCACTGACTATACAACAACTGTTTGTGTGGTACATTTTATACGTTGTACCCACTGACTGGGGCACTGACTATATAACAACTGTTTGTAAGGTACATTTTATACGTTGTACCCACTGACTGGGGCACTGACTATAAACAACTGTTTGTGTGGTACATTTTATACGTTGTACCCACTGACTGGGGCACTGACTATATAACATCTGTTTGTGTGGTACATTTTATACGTTGTACCCACTGACTGGGGCACTGACTATACAACATCTGTTTGTGTGGTACATTTTATACATTGTACCCACTGACTGGGGCACTGACTATACAACAACTGTTTGTGTGGTACATTTTATACGTTGCACCCACTGACTGGGCCACTGACTATACAACAACTGTTTGTGTGGTACATTTTATACGTTGCACCCACTGACTGGGGCTCTGACTATACAACAACTGTTTGTGTGGTACATTTTATACGTTGCACCCACTGACTGGGGCACTGACTATACAACATCTGTTTGTGTGGTACATTTTATACGTTGTACCCACTGACTGGGGCACTGACTATACAACATCTGTTTGTGTGGTACATTTTATACGTTGTACCCACTGACTGGGGCACTGACAATACAACATCTGTTTGTGTGGTACATTTTATACGTTGTACCCACTGACTGGGGCACTGACTATACAACATCTGTTTGTGTTGTACATTTTATACGTTGTACCCACTGACTGGGGCACTGACAATACAACATCTGTTTGTGTAGTACATTTTATACGTTGTACCTACTGACTGGGTCACTAACTATACAACAACTGTTTGTGTGGTACATTTTATACGTTGCACCCACTGACTGGGCCACTGACTATACAACAACTGTTTGTGTGGTACATTTTATACGTTGCACCCACTGACTGGGCCACTGACTATACAACAACTGTTTGTGTGGTACATTTTATACGTTGCACCCACTGACTAGGGCACTAACTATACAACATCTGTTTGTGTGGTACATTTTATACGTTGTACCCACTGACTGGGGCACTGACTATACAACAACTGTTTGTTTGGTACATTTTATACGTTGTACCCACTGACTGGGGCACTGACTATACAACATCTGTTTGTGTAATACATTTTATACGTTGCACCCACTGACTGGGGCACTGACTATACAACAACTGTTTGTGTGGTACATTTTATACGTTGTACCCACTGACTGGGGCACTGACTATACAACAACTGTTTGTGTGGTACATTTTATACGTTGCACCCACTGACTGGGGCACTAACTATACAACATCTGTTTGTGTGGTACATTTTATACGTTGTACCCACTGACTGGGGCACTGACTATACAACAAATGTTTGTGTGGTACATTTTATATGTTGTACCCACTGACTGGGGCACTGACTATAAACAATTGTTTGTGTGGTACATTTTACATGTTGTACCCATTGTATGGGGCACTGACTATAAACAATTGTTTGTGTGGTACATTTTATATGTTGTGCCTACTGACTGGGGCACTGACTATACAACAACTGTTTATGTGGTACATTTTATACGTTGTACCCACTGACTGGGGCACTGACTATACAACATCTGTTTGTGTGGTACATTTTATACGTTGTACCCACTGACTGGGGTACTGACTATACAACAACTGTTTGTGTGGTACATTTTATACGTTGTACCTACTGACTGGGGTACTGACTATACAACAACTGTTTGTGTGGTACATTTTATACGTTGTACCCACTGACTGGGGTACTGACTATACTCAACTGTTTGTGTGGTACATTCTATATGTTGCACCCACTGACTGGGGCACTGAATATACAACATCTGTTTGTGTAGTACATTTTATATGTTGTACCCACTGACTGGGGCACTGACTATACAACAACTGTTTGTGTGGTACATTTTATACGTTGTACCCACTGACTGGGGCACTGACTATACAACAACTGTTTGTGTGGTACATTTTATACGTTGTACCCACTGACTGGGGCACTGACTATACAACAACTGTTTGTGTAGTACATTTTATATGTTGTACCCACTGACTGGGGCACTGATTATACAACATCTGTTTGTGTGGTACATTTTATACGTTGTACCCACTGACTGGGGCACTGACTATACAACAACTGTTTGTGTAGTACATTTTATACATTGTACCCACTAACTGGGGCACTGACTATACAACAACTGTTTGTGTAGTACATTTTATATGTTGTACCCACTGACTGGGGCACTGACTATATAAAAACTGATTGTGTGGTACATTTTATACGTTGTACCCACTGACTGTTGCACTGACTATACAACAACTGTTTGTGTAGTACATTTTATACGTTGTACCCACTGACTGGGGCACTGACTATACAACATCTCTTTGTTTGGTACATTTTATACGTTGCACCCACTGACTAGGGCACTGACTATACAACATCTGTTTGTGTGGTACATTTTATACGTTGTACCCACTGACTGGGGCACTGACTATACAACAACTGTTTGTGTGGTACATTTTATACGTTGTACCCACTGACTGGGGCACTGACTATACAACATCTGTTTGTGTGGTACATTTTATATGTTGTACCTACTGACTGGGGCACTGACTATACAACAACTGTTTGTGTGGTACATTTTATATGTTTCACCCACTGACTGGGGCACTGACTATACAACAACTGTTTGTGTGGTACATTTTATACGTTGTACCCACTGACTGGGTCACTGACTATACAACAACTGTTTGTGTGCTACATTTTATACGTTGCACCCATTGACTAGACTAGGGCACTGACTATACAACAACTGTTTTTGTGGTACATTTTATACGTTGTACCCACTCACTGGGGCACTGACTATACAACATCTGTTTGTGTGGTACATTTTATATGTTGTACCTACTGACTGGGGCACTGACTATACAACAACTGTTTGTGTGGTACATTTTATATGTTGCACCCACCGACTGGGGCACTAACTATACAACAACTGTTTGTGTGGTACATTTTATTCGTTGTACCCACTGACTGGGGCACTGACTATACAACAACTGTTTGTGTGGTACATTTTATACGTTGTACCCACTGACTAGGGCACTGACTATACAACAACTGTTTTTGTGGTACATTTTATACGTTGTACCCACTGACTGGGGCACTGACTATACAACATCTGTTTGTGTGGTACATTTTATACGTTGCACCCACTGACTGGGGCACTGACTATACAACATCTGTTTGTGTGGTACATTTTATGCATTGTACCCACTGACTGGTGCTCTGACTATATAACATCTGTTTGTATGGTACATTTTATACGTTGTACCCATTGACTGGGTCACTAACTATACAACAACTGTTTGTGTGGTACATTTTATACGTTGCACCCACTAACTGTTGCACTGACTATACAACAACGTTTTGTCTGGTACATTTTATACGTTGTACCCACTGACTGGGGCACTAACATACAACATCTGTTAGTATGGTACATTTTATACGTTGTACCCACTGATTGGGGCACTGACTATACAACATCTGATTGTGTGGTACATTTTATACGTTGTACCTACTGACTGGGGCACTGAATATACAACATCTCTTTGTGTGGTACATTTTATACTTTGTACCCACTGACTGGGGCACTAACTATACAACAAATGTTTGTGTGGTACATTTTATACTTTGTACCCACTGACTGGGGCACTGACTATACAACAACTGTTTGTGTGGTACATTTTATACGTTGTACCCACTGACTGGGGCACTGACTATACAACATCTGTTTGTGTGGTACATTTTATATGTTGTACCCACTGTATGGGGCACTGACTATACAACAACTGTTTGTGTGGTACATTTTATACGTTGTACCCACTGACTGTGGCACTAACTATGCAACATCTGTTTGTGTGGTACATTTTATACGTTGTACCCACTGACTGTGGCACTAACTATGCAACATCTGTTTGTGTAGTACATTTTATACGTTGTACCCATTGACAGGGTCACTGACAATACAACAACTGTTTTTGTGGTACATTTTATACGTTGTACCCACTGACTGGGGCACTGACTATACAACAACTGTTTTTATGGTACATTTTATAGGTTGCACCAACTGACTGGGGCACTGACTATAAACAGCTGTTTGTGTAGTACATTTTATACGTTGTACCCACTGACTGGGGCACTGACTATACAACATCTGTTTGTGTGGTACATTTTATACGTTGGACCCACTCACTGGGGCACTGACTATACAACATCTCTTTGTGTGGTACATTTTATATGTTGCACCCACTGACTGGGGCACTGACTATACAACATCTGTTTGTGTGGTACATTTTATACGTTGCACCCACTGACTGTTGCACTGACTATACAACATCTGTTTGTGTGGTACATTTTATACGTTGTACCTACTGACTGGGGCACTGAATATACAACATCTCTTTGTGTGGTACATTTTATATGTTGCACCCACTGACTGGGGCACTGACTATACAACATCTGTTTGTGTGGTACATTTTATACGTTGGACCCACTGACTGGGGCACTGACTATACAACATCTGTTTGTGTGGTACATTTTATACGTTGTACCCACTGACTGGGGCACTGACTATACAACATCTGTTTGTGTGGTACATTTTATACATTGTACCTACTGACTGGGGCACTGACTATACAACAACTGTTTGTGTGGTACATTTTATACGTTGTATCTACTGACTGGTGCACTGACTATATAACAACTGTTTGTGTAGTACATTTTATACGTTGTACCCACTGACTGGGGCACTGACTATACAACAACTGTTTGTGTGGTACATTTTATACGTTGTACCTACTGACTGGGGCACTGACTATAAACAGCTGTTTGTGTAGTACATTTTATACATTGGACCCACTGACTGGGGCACTGACTATACAACATCTGTTTGTGTGGTACATTTTATACATTGGACCCACTGACTGGGGCACTGACTATACAACAACTGTTTGTGTGTTACATTTTATACGTTGTACCCACTGACTGTTGCACTGACTATACAACATCTGTTTGTGTGGTACATTTTATACGTTGTACCTACTGACTGGGGCACTGAATATACAACATCTCTTTGTGTGGTACATTTTATACGTTGCACCCACTGACTGGGGCACTGACTATACAACAACTGTTTGTGTGGTACATTTTATACGTTGTACCTACTGACTGGGGCACTGAATATACAACATCTGTTTGTGTGGTACATTTTATACGTTGCACCCACTGACTGGGGCACTGACTATACAACAACTGTTTGTGTGGTACATTTTATACATTGTACCTACTGACTGGGGCACTGACTATACAACAACTGTTTGTGTGGTACATTTTATACGTTGTATCTACTGACTGGTGCACTGACTATACAACAACTCTTTGTGTGGTACATTTTATACGTTGTATCTACTGACTGGGGCACTGACTATATAACAACTGTTTGTGTAGTACATTTTATACGTTGTACCCACTGACTGGGGCAGTGACTATACAACATCTGTTTGTGTGGTACATTTTATACATTGTACCCACTGACTGGGGCACTGACTATACAACAACTGTTTGTGTGGTACATTTTATACATTGTACCTACTTCTGGGGGACTGACTAGTGGGGTACATTTTATACGTTGTACCTACTCACTGGGGCACTGACTATACAACATCTGTTTGTGTGCTTTTGACATTCCTTGGCAACACTGTAGAACATATCAAGCCAATAGGATTTTTTCACCTTTAATTCCGAAAGGCTGATAGAATTCTATCAGCCAATCAGAATTCAAGGGACGCCATCTTGGATGACATCATTTGAAGGAAAATTCATTCTTGAAGAGCCGTGGAAAGAAGAGGATGCTCCGTGCCGGATGTCTTGAAGATGGGGCCACTCCGCGTTGGAAGGATGAAGATAGAATATGCCATCTGGATGAAGACTTCTGCCCGTCTGGAGGACCACTTCTTGCCGCTTGGATGAAGACTTCTCCCGACTTCGTTGAGGACTTCTTGCAGCTTGAATGAAGACTTCTCCCGGCTTCGTTGAGGATGGATGTCCGGTCTTCAAAAACTGTAAGTGGTCTTTTCGGGGTTACTGTTAGGTTTTTTTTAAGAGTTTATTGGGTGTTTTTTTTTTTTTAGCTTAGGGTTTGGGCAGAAAAAGAGCTAAATGCCCTTTTAAGGACAATGTCCATACATATGCCCTTTTCAGGGCAATGGGGAGCTTAGGTTTTTTTAGATAGGATTTTATTTGGGGGGTTTGGTTGTGTGGGTGGTGGGTTTTACTGTTGGGGGGTTGTTTGTATTATTTTTTACAGGTAAAAGAGCTGATATCTTTGGGGCAATGCCCCACAAATGGTCCTTTTAAGTGCCATTGGTAGCTTATTTTAGGCTGGGGGGTTTATTTGGGGGGGCTTTTTTTATTTTGATAGGACTATTAGATTAGGTGTAATTAGTTTAAATATTTGATCATTTCTTTTTTATTTTGTGTAATTTAGTGTTTTTTTTTTTTTGTAATTTAGTTAATTGTATTTAATTAATGTAATTGATTTAATTGTAGTGTAAGCTTAGGTGTTAGTGTAACTCAGGTTAGGTTTTATTTTACAGGTAAATGTGTATTTATTTTAGCTAGGTAGCTAGTAAATAGTTAATAACTATTTAGTAACTAGTCTACCTAGTTAAAATAAATACAAACTTGCCTGTGAAATCAAAAATCTAAGCTAAATACAATGTAACTATTATTTATATTGAAGCTAGCTTAGGGTTTATTTTATAGGTAAGTATTTAGTTTTAAATAGGAATTATTTATTTAATGATAGTAATTTTTATTTTTATTTATTTTAATTATATTAAAGTTAGTGGGTGTTAGGGTTAGATTTAGGGTTAGGTTTAGGGGTGAATAACTTTTGTATAGTGGCAGCGGTTTTGGGGGCAGCAGATTAGGGGTTAATAACAGTAATGTAGATTGTGGTGATGTTAGGGATGGCAGATTAGGGGTTAATAATATTTAACTAGTGTTTGCGATGCGGGAGTGTGGCGGTTTAGGGGTTAATATGTTTATTATAGTGGCGGCGATGTCCGCAGCAGCAGATTAGGGGTTAATAATTTAATTTTAGTGTTTGCGATGTGGGAGGGCCTCGGGTTTAGGGGTTAATAGGTAGTTTATGGGTGTTAGTGTACTTTTTAGCACAGTTTACGGTATGGATCTTGATGGTATGGGCTGTATTGCTCACTTTTTGGCAGGACAGGCAAACTTGTAATACCAGCACTGTGGAAGTCCTATTGAAAAAGGACTTTTTGAAAGCTGCGGTAGTTACGTTGCGTTACGGCCAAAAAAGTGTGCGGTACAGATATACCTGCAAGACTCGTAATACCAGCGGCAGTTAAAAAGAGCCATAACGCTGCTTTTTTACTCATACCGCAAAACTCATAATCTAGCTGTATATTAAAAGGGATAGAATGAATAGGTCTAAAATAAAATTGTCTAAAAACTGAATCTGATGACCAATCGGCAGCATTAAGAATGTCTTGAAGGGAAGCCGATTTAGAAAATGCTTTAGAAGCAGAGGCTCCTCTAATAGAATGTGAGGAAAAGTTATTGTCAACACCAGCTTGAGTCATAACCCATTTCACCCATCTACTAATGGTAGGAGAAGAGACAGGCAAATGAGGAGGAGCACATGAAACAAGAAGCTGATCATGGGAAGACGATCTGATAAGAGAAGTTCTTTGTTCATATTCATTGAGACAGAGAACAACACAAAGCTCAGGATGTTCAGCAAAATACGGATAAAAAATAGAAGAAGATAAAGGCCTCTAGTTATCAAGCTGTCAACCTCAAATACGCTGGAATTGTGGCGAGGCTGAATCGCCTAAGTTATCAAGCCCTTTACACCGGCAAAAGTAGAATTTTGTGACGTAAGCTTCAATCCACCGGACTCAGTCCGACACCGATCGATTCTTACGTCACTCCAGATGTTCCGCATACAAGTTCGGCACAATCTGACTACTTTTGCTAGTTATCAAAAAACTAGCAGGTACGCTCGGCACTATTCCGGCCCAGCGTACCTGGTTTTCAAACCGCCGCCCTGGAGGCGGCGGATCCCATAGGAATCAATGGGAGTCTGACCATAGCGAAAGTTCATGTTCGCTGCTGCCCGACATCCCATTGATTCCTATGGGAGCTGTCTACACCTAACACCCTAACATGTACCCTGAGTCTAAACACCCCTAATCTGTTCCCCCCTACACCGCCACAACAAAATAAATGTATTATCCCCCTAAACCACCGCTCCCGGAGCCCACCGCCACTCTAATAAACTGATTAACCCCTAAACCGCCGCTCCCGGAGCCCACCGCAAGCTACATTATACATATTAACCCCTAATCTGTCCCCCCCTACACCGCCGCAACTAAATAAAGTTATTAACCCCTAAACCGCGGCTCCCGGAAACCGTCGCAACTATAATAAATGTATTAACCGCTAAACCGCCGCTCCCGGAGCCCACCGCACCTACATAATACCTATTAACCCCTATCCTGCCCCCCCTACACCGCCGCCACTATAATAAATTTAATAACCCCTATCCTGCCGATCCCGAACCCCGCCACAACTAAATAAATTGTTTAACCCCTAAACCGCCGCTCCCGGACCCAGCCGCCACCTATATTAAACTTATTAACCCCTAATCTGCTCCCCCTTCACCGTCGCCACCTATAATACATTTATTAACCCCTATCCTGCCACCCCTAAACCTAAGTTTAACCCTAACCCTAACACCCCCCTAACTTAAATATTAATTAAATACATCTAAATATTATAACTGTTATTAAATAAATTATTCCTATTTAAAACTAAATACTTACCTTTAAAATAAACCCTAATATAGCTACAATATAAATAATAATTATATTGTAGCTATTTTAGGATTTATATTTATTTTACAGGTAACTGACTTCTTCAGCGCCCCTTGGATGATGACTTCTGCCGCTCCGGATCTCCTCTTCGGTTCCATCGGTGGTCGGCTGGCTGAATACGGCTAAAGGTAGGATGATCTTCAGGGGGTAGTGTTAGGTTTATTTAAGGGGGGTTTGGGTTAGAGTAGGGGTATGTGGGTGGTGGGTTTTAATGTTGGGGGGGTTATATTTTTATTTTACAGGCAAAAGAGCTGTTTTCTTAGGGGCATGCCCAGCATTAAGGGCTGGTAAGGTAATTGAGCTGTTAACTTTTTAATGTAGAATAGGGTAGGGAATTTTATTATTTTGGGGGGATTTGTTATTTTATGAGGGGGTTTAGATTAGGTGTAAGTAGCTTAAAATTGTTGTAATATTTTTGAAATGTTTGTAACTTATTTTTTTAATTTTTTGTAACTTAGCTTTTTTTTATTTTTTGTACTTTAGTTAGTTTATTTAATTGTATTTAATTGTAGTTATTTGTAGGTAATTTATTTAATTAATTTAATGATAGTGTAGTGTTAGGTTTAATTGTAACAGGTTAGTTTTTATTTTACAGGTAAATTTCTCTTTATTTTAACTAGGTAGCTATTAAATAGTTAATAACTATTTAATAGCTATTGTACCTAGTTAAAATAAATTGAAATTTGCCTGTAAAATAAAAATAAATCCTAAGATAGCTACAATATAATTATTATTTATATTGTAGCTATATTAGGGTTTATTTTAAAAGTAAGTATTTCGTTTTAAATAGGAATAATTAATTTAATAAGAGTTACATTTATTTAGATGTATTTAATTAATATTTAAGTTAGGGGGGTGTTAGGGTTAGGGTTAGACTTAGGTTTAGGGGTTAATAATTTTATTATAGTGGCGGCGGTGTAGGGGGGGCAGGATAGGGGTTAATAAATGTATTATAGGTTGCGGCGGTATAGGGGGCAGGATAGGGGTTAATAAATTTATTATAGGTGGCTACGGTGTAGGGGGGGGCAGGATAGGGGTTAATAAGTTTAATATAGGTGGCGGCGGGGTCCGGGAGCGGCGGTTTAGGGGTTAAACAATTTATTTAGTTGCGGCGGGGTCCGGGATCGGCAGGATAGGGGTTAATAAATTTATTATAGGTGGCGACGGTATGGGGGGGCAGGATAGGGGTTACTAGGTATTATGTAGGTGGCGGTGGGCTCCGGGAGCAGCGGTTTAGGAGGTTAATACATTTATTATAGTTGCGGCGGTGTCCGGGAGCAGCGGTTTAGGGGTTAATAACTTTATTTATTTGCGGGGGGCTCCGGGGGCGCCGGTATAGGGGGTAGAACAGTGTAGTTAGTTTGGGTGCTTAGTGACAGCTTGTCAATAAAGCTGTAAAAAAGCCGAAGAACAGTGAGATTGGATGAGTGATTACTATCACAGTCCGCTGCTCATCGCCCCGTACTTGGTGCATGGCTTTTTGGCAGCTTTATTGATAACTTTGGCAAGCGTATTCAGGTCCGCGGCGGCAATGTGAGGCGAGCTTAGGCGGGCGTATTGGGGCCGGCGAAGGCAGGTAAGTAGACACGTTGATAACTAGAGGCCAAAGTCTTAGTTCTACGAGAAATAGAAAAAAATACATCCCAAGGTGAAAAAGACTTAGAATTGAAATCAATAGCCTTAACATCAGAAACTCTTTTACAAGATAAAAGACATCACAGAGTACTCAATTTGACAGTAAGTTGTTTGAGAGTTAAACCTTCATTATTGGGCCAAGAATTAAAAAGAGAGATAACTAAATTTACATCCCAAAAGAAAGAATATCTAGAAGAAGGAGGATATTTAAGCTGAATAGATTTTAAAAGTCTACAAATAGTAGGATGTTGACCTATAAGAATATTAAGTAATTCTTGTCCAGCAGAAATAGCTGATCTAGCTACATTAATGGATCTGTAAGCTAAACCAGACTGAAAAAGCAAAGATAAAACGTTGATAACTGGATTTAAAGGAGCTGAAAATGGATCCAGGTGTCTAAAATTGCACCAGCTAGACCATTTAAGCCAGCAGGATAAATACAATTTTTTGTTTCCAGGGGCCCAGGAATCTTGAAGGAGGATTCTAGCTTTTTCCGATAATCCTTTACCAGACCAGGATCCCCTGAAATCATCCAGGCAATTAGATGAAGTTTGTCTTGAAGAACTAGAGGATGGAATTGGCCTGAAGGGTCTTTTAAAAGATCTAACTTGGATGGAAGGAGAATTGGATGAAGAAATGATAATTCCAGAAGAAGAGGGTACCAAACTTGAGTTTGCCAAAAGGGGGTTATTATTAAAAGAGAAATCTGTTGACGTTTGACAAAAAGCAGGGCCCAGAAAATCATCGAAAATGTGGGAAATGCATATGCTCCCGAAATAGGCCATTGTTGAAGAAAGGCATCTATTGCTAGAGCTTGAGGATCCGGTCTCTAACTGAAATAAGGAAAAATCTGATGATTCAGATGAGAGGCAAAGAGATCTATTGAAAAAGGACCTCTTAGAGATTGAATTCTCTGAAAAATTTAAGAATTCAATTTCCAATCGCTGAAGTCTGTAAGGTATCTGGATCCCCAATCTGCCATCTGATTGTTTAAACCCGGAATATATTCTGCTTCAATAGATATAGAGGCCCATTTATCAAGCTCCGTATGGAGCTTAAAGGTCGTCAGACTCGCTAGAAACAGCAGTTATGAAGCAGCAGTCTAAAGACCGCTGCTCCATAACCCTGTCCTCCTGCTCTGTGCAGGCGGACAGGAATCGCCATAATTCAACCCGATCGAGTACAATCGGGTTGATTGACACCTCCTTGCCGCGAGTCTGCAGGGGGCGGCGTTGCACCAGCAGCTCTTGTAAGCTGCTGGTGCAATGCTGAATACGGTGAGCGTATTGCTCTCCGCATTCAGCAAGGTCTTGCATACCTGATCCGCACTGTTAAATCAGGTACGCAAGACCTTTGATAAATAGGCCTCATATTCTGAGATAAACAGTCGTGAATAAAAAAAATTGTTAAATCTGCTAAAATTTTTGAAGCAGTGCCTCCTAAACGATTGATATAAAGTACAGCAAAAACATTGTCCATGTGAAGAAGACTTGTTATAGGATGATTGAGTTTGACAAAACTCTGAACTGCAAAGGCTCCTGCGAGAAGTTCCAAACAATTGATGTGAAGATGTTTCTCAGAAGGAGACCATTTTCCTCCTGTGATCAGAGAACCACATCTTGCACCCCAGCCTGATTTGCTCACGTCTGACTCTATTATTAAGTCTGCAGAATTTCCGAAAATTGTTTTCCCGTTCCATGTTTCTATATTTAAGAGCCACCAATTCAATTCTTAAGAAGCTTCCTTGGATAAGGATATTTTGTGTTGATAGGAGAAACCCTGTTGAAGGTATTACATTTTTAACCTTTGAAGAGCTCTGTAATGAAGGGGAGCCGGGAAAATTGCCTGAATGAAAGAAGAAAGAAGTCCTATATTTCTGGCTAGTAGACAGATAGGAAAAAGGTCTTTCTTTAGAAGATAACAAATTTCTTTCTTGATTATTTTGATCTTTTCCATAGGAAGACTGAGAGAAGCTGAAATAGTGTCCACGTTGAAGCCAAGGAAAATCAGGTTAATAGGTATAATGTAGGTGTCGGCGGGGTGCGGGAGTGGCGGTTTAGGGGTTAATACATTTATTATAGTTGCGGCGTGGTCCAGGAGCGGCGGTTTAGGGGGTAATAACTTTATTTTGGTGCGGGGTGCTCCGGGAGCGGCGGTTTAGGGGGTAAAACAGTGTAGTTTAGTGTGGGTGCTTAGTGACAGGCTATCAAAAAAGCTGCAAAGAAGCCGATGAGCAGCGAAATCGATGACTGTCAGTTAACAACAGTCCTCTGCTCATCGCCCCGTACTTTGTGCGTGGCTTCTTGACAGCTTTTTGATAACTTTGGCGAATGTATTCAGGTCCGCGATGGTAGGCGAGATTAGGCGAGCGTTTTGGGCCGGCGAATGCAACTAAGTAGACGGCTTCATACATAGACGCCTATATAATCACATATAGAAGTTGTGCAGTACAATATTAATCATATACAGAGTCTGTGCAGTACTATATAATCACATACAGAGGCTGTACAGTACTATATAATCACATACAGAGGCTGTACAGTACTATACAATCATATACAGAAGCTGTGCAGTACTATGTAATCATATACAGAGGCTGTGCAGTACTATAAAATCACATACAGAAGCTGTACAGTACTATAAAATCATATACAGAGGCTGTACAGTACTATACAATCATATACAGAAGCTGTGCAGTACTATGTAATCACATACAGAGGCTGTACAGTACTATATAATCACATATAGAAGCTGTGCAGTACTATATAATCACATACAGAAGCTGTGCAGTAATATAAAATCACATACAGAAGCTGTACAGTACTATAAAATCATATACAGAAGCTGTACAGCACTATATAATCACATATAAAAGCTGTACAATACTATATAATCACATACAGAAGCTGTGCAGTACTATAAAATCATATACAGAAGCTGTATAGTACTATAAAATCATATACAGAAGCTGTGCAATACTATATAATCACATATAGAGGCTGTACAGTACTATATAATCACATATAGAAGCTGTGCAGTACTATATAATCACATATATAAGCTATACAGTACTATATAATCACATATAGAAGCTATACAGTACTATATAATCACATATAGAGGCTGTACAGTACTATATAATCACATACAGAGGCTGTACAGTACTATATAATCACATATAGAGGCTGTACAGTACTATATAATCACATATAGAAGATGTGCAGTACTATATAATCACATATATAAGCTATGCAGTACTATATAATCACATATAGAAGCTGTACAGTACTATATAATCACATATAGAGGCTGTACAGTACTATATAATCACATACAGAGGCTGTACAGTACTATATAATCACATACAGAGGCTGTACAGTACTATATAATCACATACAGAGGCTGTACAGTACTATATAATCACATACAGAGGATGTGCAGTACTATATAATCACATATAGAAGCTGTGCAGTACTATATAATCACATATAGAAGCTGTGCAGTACTATATAGTCACATATAGAAGCTATACAGTACTATATAATCACATATAGAGGCTGTACAGTACTATATAATCACATATATAAGCTGTGCAGTACTGTATAGTCACATATAGAAGCTATACAGTACTATATAATCACATATAGAGGCTGTACAGTACTATATAATCATATATAGAAGCTGTGCAGTACTGTATAGTCACATATAGAAGCTATACAGTACTATATAATAACATATAGAGGCTGTATAGTACTATATAATCACATATAGAAGCTGTGCAGTACTGTATAGTCACATATAGAAGCTATACAGTACTATATAATCACATATAGAGGCTGTACAGTACTATATCATCACATATAGAGGCTGTACAGTACTATATAATCATATACAGAGGCTGTACAGTTCTATATACTCATATTCAGAGGCTACACAGTACTTTATACATTTTATTTACAGAAACCAAGCACACATGTTTAAGATTAGACACAAATATTTAGCAGGCGGGTCTGGACAACACTGTTGTGTTCCTACTTCCTTTATAATAAGACATTTCCGACTCTGTTTGAACAATCCATGAACCTAAGAAACAAGCGCCAGCTTGTATGCCTATAACTGCTCATACTGATGAGCCTGTTAATTCACGCTATGCTAAGCTTGTTTCTGGAATTAAATTAAATGAGAAGTTTATCGTTTTCTTGTGCCTGGTCCTAAGGCCTCTGATTATACCTTGCAGACCTGAGCGCATGACCAGCAACTGTAACCAGGACACTGAAAGTATTTAAAGGGATTCTAAAGTCAAAATGAAACTTTCATGATTCAGACAGCTCATAAAAAAACACTTCCAATTCCTTCCACTGAGCATGTGCAAGAGTTGTATATACATAAATGTGTTTATGAATGGCTGATGGCTGTCACATGACACAGGAGGCAGGGAAAATGGTTGTAACATTTGTAAGAAATAAATCTTATACTGATTTAAAATTCAGTCATAGGGCTAGATGATTAAACACATACACATGCAAGGGCTGCCCTCAGAGAATTATCTAAAAAATAGTTGCTTACACTGCCAAATGTCTTCCATAGAAAGTATCAGAGTTAGCTGGAAATGGGAACTTTACTGGGGAGAATGAAGTTAGCAGGGAGTAGAGGGAAGCCCTTTAAGAATAAATCCAATACAGATCACATTACTCTGTGTATAGAACCCTACAATCGCCCCTGTTTTTGGATGTAGGTTTTTTTGTGTTAGGGTAATAAGTGTTTTGGGTAAATTGACACAATTTAACCCCCTTTCAGTTTGCGAGAAAAAGTAGGGAGATATACAGGGGGAAATGTTAAGGGAATACGCTGGTGGATACATTTCAGCTACTTCCATAGGATGCTCTTTTTAGCCCACTAGCAGGAAAACAATACGCTTAAATGTGATATTCACAACGTTTTTTTGTATGTGCAGTGTAGTTTTATTACTCATTAAATAGTTTATCATTGTGTGAATTTAATATGTGTAGAAAACATTGTGTTACTATTTTTAATTTGATAAAAGAGACAACTCTTCATTGCATATTTGTATGATAGGGCTCTATTTAACAAGCTCCGTAAGTCTTCAGACTCGCCAGAAACAGCAGTCACAAAGACGAGTACGATCGGGTTGCTTGACACCCCCCGTAGGCCGCCAGTCTGAGCTGCAATGCTGAATACGGCAAGCGTATTTCTCGCCGTATTAAGCGAGGTCCGCCAGACCTTGATAAATATGCCCCTAATTATCTAATTTGATTTATGTAATTTTTAAATTATGATTTTTTTCGTGTGAGCCCTATTGTATATATGCATCGCCGTCACATGGTATACAGAAGGGAACTCCCTAAGTGAGAAACACTGCTCTCAAGTTAAAAACTATATCTTAAGAATTAGGACAAGGGAATCATAGTAATAAGCTTATAGCATCTCACAAGCCCAGAGAGCTTTATAGCATCTCACAAGCCCAGAGAGCTTTATATAATCTCACCAGCACAGAGAGCTGTATAGAACCTCACAAGCCTAGGGAGCTTTATAGAATCTCACAAGCCCAGATAACTTTATAGAATCTCACATGCCCAGAGAGCTTTATAGAATCTCACAAGCGCAGAGAGCTTTATAGGATCTCACAAGTCCAGAGAGCTTTATAGACTCTCACATGCCCAGAGAGCTTTATAGAACATCACAAGCCCAGAGCACTTCATAGCATCTCACAAGCCCAGAGAGCTTTATAGAATCTCACAAGCCCAGAGAGCTTTATAGAATCACACAACCCCAGATAGCTTTATAGAATCTCACAAGCCCAGAGAGTTTTATAGAATTCACAAGCCTAGAGAGCTTTATAGAATCTCACCAGCCCAGAGAGCTTTAAAGAACCTCACAAGCCCAGAGAGCTTTATATAATTTCACAAAACCCAGAGAGCTTTATAGAATCTCACAAGCCCAGAGAGCTTTATAGAATCTCACAAGCCCAGAGAGCTTTATAGAATCTCACAAAGCCCAGAGAGCTTTATAGGATTTCAAAGGCCAAGGGAGCTTTATAGAATCTCACAAGCCCAGAGAGCTTTATAGAATCTCACAAACCCAGAGAGCTTTATAGAATATTACAAGCCCAGAGAGCTTTATAGCATCTCACAAGCCCAGAGAGCTTTATAGAATCTCACAAGCCCAGAGACCTTTATAGCATCTCACAAACCTAGAGAACGTTATAGAATCTCACAAACTCAGACAGCTTTATAGAATCTCACAATCCCAGAGAGCTGTATGGAATCTCACCAGCCCAGAATGCTTTATAGAATCTCACAATCCCAGAGATCTTTATAGAAACTCACAAGCCCAGAGAGCTTTATAGAAACTCACAAGCCCAGAGAGCTTTATAGAAACTCACAAGTCCAGAGAGCTTTATAGAAACACACAAGCCCAGAGAGCTTTATAGAATGTCGCAAGCCCAGAGAGCTTTATAGAATCTCACAAACCCAGAGAGCTTTATAGAATCTCACAAGCCCAGAGAGCTTTATAGAATCTCAAAAGCCCAGAAAACTTTATAGAATGTCACAAGCCCAGAGAGCTTTATAGAATTTCACAAGTCCAGAGAGCTTTATAGAATCTCACAAGCCCAGAGAGCTTCATAGAATATTACAAGCCCAGAGAGCTTTATAGAACCTCACAAACCCAGAGAGCATTATAGAATGTCACAAGCGCAGAGAGCTTTATAGAATCTCACAAGCCCAGAAAGCTTTATAGAACCTCACAAACCAAGAGAGCATTATAGAATGTCACAAGCGCAGAGAGCTTTATAGAATCTCACAAGCCCAGAAAGCTTTATAGAACCTCACAAACCCAGAGAGCATTATAGAATCATAGATATACAAAAAGAAAAGCAATCCGGTAAGAGTCCCAAAATGTTGTTAAAACACAATCCTTTATTCAATTCGTTAAAATCCAAAATACAGGGAATAAGACCAGCAGACAGCTGTGTGCCGTATTCATAGACCTAAGTGGCAATGTGTCTGCAAACTTTAAAAAGAGTCTGCCAAGCAGCCATTGGATAAACAATCAATTGGTATTTATTTTAAAGTGTCAATACCCTATTTTAAATCATTGGCTAAGCTTGATAAATGTAAACGATGGAATGAAGACAATAAAGTGCACATTGAAAATATTGCAAATATACAGATATTAAGTTCAAACAGTTCAAATGAAAAACTTAAATTGTGTTATCAATGCATCTTAAATACTGACACTAATCACAGTGTTCTGCGGTTCACGGCTTGGGGGTACAAAGAATTTTCCGCTAGATTTAGAGTTCTGCGGCCAAAGGGGTGCGTTATCTACGCGTGTTTTTTTTTCCCCCGCACCTTTTAAATACCGCTGGTATTTAGAATTCACAGAAGGGCTCCAAAAAGAGAGCGTAGAGCATAATTTACCGCCACTGCAACTCTAAATACCAGCAGTGCTTACGGACGCGGCCAGCTTAAAAAAACGTGCACGATTCCCCCATAGGAAACAATGGGGCCGTTTGAGCTTGAAAAAAATCTAACACCTGCAAAAAAGCAGCGTTCAGCTCCTAACGCAGCCCCATTGTTTCCTATGGGGAAACACTTCCTAAGTCTGCACCTAACACCCTAACATGTACCCCGAGTCTAAACACCCCTAATTTTATACTTATTAACCCCTAATCTGCTGCCCCCACTATCGCTGACACCTGCATATTATTATTAACCCCTAATCTGCCGCTCCGTACACCGCCGCAACCTACATTATCCCTATGTACCCCTAATCTGCTGCCCCTAACACCGCCGACCCCTATATTATATTTATTAACCCCTAATCTGCCGCCCCCAACGTCGCCGCCACCTACCTACAATTATTAACCCCTAATCTGCCGACCGGACCTCACCGCTACTATAATAAAGTTATTAACCCCTAATCCGCCTGACTCCCGCCTCAATAACCCTATAATAAATAGTATTAACCCCTAATCTGCCCTCCCTAACATCACCGACACCTAACTTCAAGTATTAACCCCTAATCTGCCGACCGGACCTCACCGCTACTCTAATAAATTTATCAACCCCTAAAGCTAAGTCTAACCTTAACACTAACACCCCCCTAAGTTAAATATAATTTTTATCTAACAAAATAAATTATTTCTTATTAAATAAATTATTCCTATATAAAGCTAAATACTTACCTGTAAAATAAACCCTAATATAGCTACAATATAAATTATAATTATATTGTAGCTATTTTAGGATTAATATTTATTTTACAGGTAACTTTGTATTTATTTTAACCAGGTACAATAGCTATTAAATAGTTAATAACTATTTAATAGCTACCTAGTTAAAATAATTACAAAATTAACTGTAAAATAAATCCTAACCTAAGTTACAATTAAACCTAGCACTACACTATCAATAAATTAATTCCATACACATACCTACAAATAAATACAATTAAATTAACTAAAGTACAAAAAATAAAAAAAGAACTTTTACAAAAAATAAAAAAATATTTACAAACATTATAAAAATATTACAACAATTTTAAGCTAATTACACCTACTCTAAGCCCCCTAATAAAATAACAAAGCCCCCCAAAATAAAAAAATGCCCTACCCTATTCTAAAATAAAAATAGAAAAGCTCTTTTACCTTACCAGCCCTTAAAAGGGCCTTTTGCGGGGCATGCCCCAAAGAATTCAGCTCTTTTGCCTGGAAAAAAAAACATACAATACCCCCCCCCAACATTACAACCCACCACCCACATACCCCTAATCTAACCCAAACCCCCCTTAAATAAACCTAACACTAAACCCCTGAAGATCTCCCTACCTTATCTTCACCACACCGGGTATCACCGATCCGTCCAGAAGAGGCTCCAAAATCTTCATCCAAGCCCAAGCGGGGGCTGAAGAGGTCCATTATCGGGCTGAAGAGGTCCATCATCCAGCTGAAGTCTTGATCCTTGATATTCTTATCTTTATCATAGGTATAGCAAACAGATACAAATTTTGTAGGCAAAATATGTGGACAAATTTGACCCAATGGATTGTGGCCAAATAGTTGGATAAGGGAGTCCAGATTTATAAATGGCGTTATTTAATTATAAAATATTTTACCAGGAAAGATAAATTGAGATTTCTCTAATTTTCAAGTATGTCCTGGGAACACAAAACATTGCATTGATACAATGGGTACAATAAAATACAAAAACAATAATAATACATGATATATGCACAAAAATTTAACATAAAACAGGTAGGAAATATATATGAAGGGCTTTATAGCAGGTTGAATTATCCTCAAAAGAGTACCACACTATAAGGGACTGCTACACCTCTGTGTGCCTACCTTGATTCAGTCTGGGAACATTCCGGGCATTTGGCTGGGCACAGGTGTCTGTGCAGCTCCGTTTAGTTGGTTTTCCGGGTTGATGAAGTCACTGTCTGTATACACTGCTAATTGAAGTAGTTCCGTGACGTTTTTCCTTATATCCTTACTCTGCGCAGAGTGTTAGTAGAATCCTTTTGAGAGAAATTAAGTCCCTTTTAAATCCGTCCTAATCCTTCATCTGGATATTGTGGCTTCAATGTCAGCAACTTCTATTCATACCATCAACGCGTTTCGCCATTATACACAGCTTTTTCAAGATGGTTCACGGCTGTATAAAGTGTCTTTATATACATATACCTGATAGGTGATTGGTTAACCAATCCGCTTTATGATTTGTAAAGGTGGATACTTTAAAGGTGGATTTTCAAAGCACTTGATGTTACTTTCTACATAGATATTCTACAAATATTTATTAGTATGTACAATATGCATCAATCAATACATCTCGTTATATAAATATTATTAAATATGGGGACACTTCCAAAATGTTGAATAAGGTTCAGGGTTATGACATATTTAACACTTTAGGATTAAACATCAAATTAACATCAAAGACTTAAAATACTGGGGAATATGCAAGGTCAAGAAACATTGGCGAAGAGGGGACTTTGATTATTACTAAGAAAGGAGGCAGAACTAATTTACAAACTGAAAACATTATACGCAAAAGGTCTTAACTCGGAACTAGATCTTAATCCGTTAGTCTTGGATTAATTGAAATTCACTAATCCAATATACAGTAGTTTATGTTTACATATGTGTTCATAGGTAACTATTGTCAATATCGATTTAACACCAATTATGGTGTCTAATTTTTGACAGGTCCCTATGAACAGATATGTAAATTATATCAAAAATAAGAAGGCCCCAATTTATCAAAGGTCTTGCGGACCTGATCGGACACTGCGGATCAGGTCCGCAAGACCTCGCTAAATGCGGAGAGCAATACGCTCTCCGCATTTAACATTGCACCAGCAGCTCACAAGAACTGCTGGTGTAACGCCGCCCCCTGCTGACTCGAGGGCCAATCGGCCGCCAGCAGGGAGCTGACAATCAGCCCGATCGTATTCGATCTGGTTGATTTCCGGGGATTCCTGCCCGCCTGCTCAGAGCAGGCGGACAGGGTTATGGAGCAGCGGTCTTTAGACCGCTGCTTCATAAGTTGTGTTTCTGGCGAGTCTGAAGACTCGCCAGAAACACGGCCCTTCAAGCTCCATATGGAGCTTGATAAATGGGCCTGGAAGTCTTTACTTTGTTCATATTGGGAGACTTTGTCTATTTATGTACTATATTATCATATGAACCTTATTTTAACATTTTGGAATTGTCTCTATATTTAATAATATTTAATATTTGTATAACGAGGCTTATTGCACATACTGTATATATGCACTACATTATATGTCATAACCCTGAACCTTATTCAACATTTTGGAAGTGTCCCCATATTTAATAATATTTATATAACGAGATGTATTGATTGATGCATATTGTACATACTAATAAATATTTGTAGAATATCTATGTAGAAAGTAACATCAAGCGCTTTGAAAATCCACCTTTAAAGTATCCACCTTTACAAATCATAAAGCGGATTGGTTAACCAATCACCTATCAGGTATATGTATATAAAGACACTTTATACAGCCTTGAACCATCTTGAAAAAGCTGTGTATAATGGCGAAACGCGTTGATGGTATGAATAGAAGTTGCTGACATTGAAGCCACAATATCCAGATGAAGGATTAAGACGGATTTAAAAGGCACTTAATTTCTCTCAAAAGGATTCTACTAACACTCTGCGCAGAGTAAGGATATAAGGAAAAACGTCACGGAACTACTTCCCATAGCAGTGTATACAGACAGTGACGTCATCAACCCGGGAAACCAACTAAACGGAGCTGCACAGACACCTGTGCCCAGCCAAATGCCCGGAAAGTTCCCAGACTGAATCAAGGTAGGCACACAGAGGTGTAGCAGTCCCTTATAGTGTGGTACTCTTTTGAGGATAATTCAACCTGCTATAAAGCCCTTCATAACGCCATTTATAAATCTGGACTCTCTTATCCAACTATTTGGCCACAATCTATTGGGTCAAATTTGTCCACATATTTTGCCTACAAAATTTATATCTGTTTGCTATACCTATGATAAAGATACGAATATCAAGGACTTAACATATACCTTTATCTAAGCGCTATAAATTTGCTTCATTCTTAATGTGCAAGAAATAAGGTGGATACTAATATTCATGAGTATGACCGGTCATATATAAGATCAATTTTTAAAAAATGTTAACATTCAGTTGTATGTTTTTAATAGATTTATGCATGTTATATCCTTTTCAATATTTTCTAATTTTGCTTAGTAATAAATACTAGCTTTTACATAATCTTGAATTTGTGTTCATTTTCAATATCATCAGGTGGATTCAATATAGACACCAGTCTGATCTAATATTCTTTAACCCCTTAGCTGTTTAGCGCACATATACACGTTTTTTACATATTCTTAATCTTTGTATCTATTCTTTCTGTTTTTTGGAGCAGATTAGTACATGTGCAGGGGTTCACTTGCGCACCATTTTACACTCTTATCTCAACTACCTTGTATCTAAGCCTCTTCTGACTGCCCCTTATCTCAGTTATATTAATATACTTTTTAACTCTGTGATTACCTTGTGTCTAAGCCTCTGCAGACTGTCCCTTATCTCAGTTATATTAATATACATTTTACCTCTGTGATTACCTTGTATCTAAACCTCTGAAGACTGCCCCTTATCTCAGTTATATTAATATACGTTTTACCTCTGTGATTACCTTGTGTCTAAGCCTCTACAGACTGCCCCTTATCTCAGTTATATTAATATACTTTTTACCTCTGTGATTACCCTGTATCTAAGCCTCTGCAGACTGCTCCTTATCTCAGTTATATTAATACACATTTTACCTCTGTGGTTACTGTTACGGTTACCCTTAGTCTCGCTGAGAGATGGACCGCTTAGTAGCCTGGATCCCTATTGCTAAAGAGGGGAGAAGCTGCTTTCCATAGTATTCTATATGAGTCTCGCAAATATAGAATAATCTCCCTTAGCTGCAGTACAGCTAGGATACCCTTCTGCCCACAAAAACGAGTCAACGCTGCGATTGAGGGTCAAACAAGAACTCAGGACTGGGATGCCCAGCCTGCTTTTTATTAAGGTTACATGCACACAGGGCACTCCCAGGGGGAGAGGGGGGGAAGCAAAAAATCCCCCATCACACATTTAGATAGAGAGCACTGTCCTTTGACAGGCCACAATAGGATTACAGTACTTAAGATAACAAGTTTACAAGTTCATCTTATCAATTAGCAGTCTGGCTCCAGAGGTGATTAGACAATAGTTTCTAAAAGCTGAAAAAAAAGAGTTAACTCTTTATGAAATGAAACTTGTTACAGTTTTCTTGGAGCCCTTCTTAGGCGCTGGCTTGCTGGTTCAGGCATTGCTGCTGGGAAATAAGCTCTTCACAACAAAATAACTAATGCTTCTGTAACATTGCTCCCTTTCTGTGGAACACTCTGGCAGACACGGTCTGACCCCTTTTCGGGGCAGACTAAGGCTGTCCAGACCGCTGGTTATGCGGGGCTGAGGTCGGTTTGTCTGGACAACCCGTCGGCGTTGCCATTCTGTTTCCCAGGTCTGTAAGTAATGGTGAAATTGAAGGTTTGCAACGATAAGCTCCAACGTAATAGCCTGCCGTTATCTCCAGAGACCCGGTTCAGCCACACCAACGGGTTATGGTCGGTGACCAGAGTGAACTCCTGACCATATAAATAGGGAGTCAATTTCTTTAATGCCCACACCAAAGCCAAACACTCCTTTTCGACCGCTGCATAGCTGACTTCGCGGGGCAGGAGCTTCCGGCTGATGTAGGCAACTGGATGCTCCCCTCCATCTTCGCCTACTTGGCTGAGGACGGCTCCCAGCCCGAACATGGAAGCATCTGTATGGACGATAAAACGTTTGTTAAGGGCTGGGGCCGCCAAGACAGGAGCGTTAATTAGAGCATTTTTGAGAGCCTGGAAAGCCGTTTCACAGTGGGGAGACCACAGGACCTGTCGAGGTAAGTTCTTCTTGGTCAAGTCAGTCAGGGGTTTGGCAAGTGTGCTGTAGTCTGGTACGAACCGTCTATAGTACCCTGCCGTGCCCAGGAAGGCTAGGACCTGAGTCTTAGTGATGGGGGTGGGCCAATTGGCGACAGCTTCTATTTTGGCCGGCTCTGGTCGCTGCTTTCCACACCCCACCCGGTGACCCAGGTACTGTACCTCGGCCATCCCAAAGTGGCATTTTTCTGGCTTCAGAGTCAGGCCAGCAGCCCGGATCTGATCCAGAACCATTCCCACATGAGCTAAGTGGTCCTCCCAGGACTCACTGTGGATCGCTATGTCGTCCAGGTAGGCGCAAGCAAAACTCTGGAAGCCATCCAGGAGCCTATCCACCAAGCGCTGGAATGTAGCTGGGGCATTCTTCATCCCAAACGGCATTACCCTAAACTGATATAAGCCGAATGGGGTGACGAATGCCGACTTGGGGATAGCCTCCGGGGCCAGGGGAATCTGCCAGTAACCTTTGCAGAGGTCAATAGTGGTCAGGTAATTTCCCCTGGCTATACGATCGAGTAGCTCGTCTACCCTGGGCATAGGGTAAGCGTCCGTCACAGTATTTTCATTGAGCCTCCGATAGTCTACGCAGAACCGGGTGGTCCCATCTTTCTTGGGCACCAAGACAACTGGGGAGGCCCAGGGACTATCGGAGGGCTCAATTACCCTGAGCTGGAGCATCTCATCGATCTCCTTCTTCATTCCTGTCCTAACTGCTTCGGGGATTCGGTACGGAGCCTGGCGCAAGGGAGCTTGTCCCGGAGTATCTACCTGGTGGGTGGTTAAAGTAGTGTACCCTGGCTTCGGGGAGAAGGTGAGGTGTTTGGACTGGAGGAGTTGGTTGAGCTGCTCCCTTTCAGTGGGGCTAAGTCGGTCCCCTATCTGAACCTGCGCCACTATACCTGTGGGGAGGCTCTTTTCTAATAGGTCTGGAATGGGTAAACTGTCGGGGTCTTCCTGAGGGGAACAACATACGGCCGTCACGTTCTCTGGTCGCTCAAAATATTCCTTGAGCATGTTTACATGGAATGTCTTTCTAAGATTGTTGTCGTGGCAGCTAGCTATCACATAAGTGGTGTCTCCCCTTTTCTCTACGATCTGGTAGGGACCCTGCCAGGACGCCTGCAATTTGTCTGTCTTCACCGGCTTAAGTACTAACACCTTTTGTCCTATGGTGAAGATTCTCTTTCGGGCCCCCCGATCGTACCATACTTTCTGTCTTCTCTGGGCCAACTGGAGATTAGCCCGCACGGATTTGGCTAATTGCTCCATTCGGTCCCTGAGTTCCAGCACGTATGGCACAACTGGGACACCGTCAGCCTCCATCTCTCCCTCCCAGTGCTCCCGGATCAGGTTTAGGGGTCCCCGTACCTTTCTTCCGTAGAGCAACTCGAAGGGAGAGAACCCTGTCGTTTCCTGGGGCACCTCCCGATAAGCAAATAGGAGGTGCGGCAGGAAGCGTTCCCAGTCTCGGTATTCCTGAGTGAACGTCTTGAGCATTTGCTTGAGGGTCCCATTGAACCTCTCACACAGCCCGTTCGTCTGGGGGTGGTATGGGGAGCTTAGGAGGGACTTAATTTTGCAAACCTGCCAGAGTTGTTGGGTCAATTCAGCCGTAAATTGGGTGCCTCGGTCGGATAGGATTTCTTTTGGAAATCCTACCCGGGAGAACACCTGTACTAGTGCATTCGCTACCGTATCCGCTTGTATGTTGGATAGGGCGACAGCCTCTGGGTACCTGGTAGCGTAGTCCACTACGGTAAGAATGTATCGCTTACCGGAGGGACTAGGGGTAGCCAGTGGTCCCACTAGGTCAATAGCAACCCGGCTGAAGGGTTCCTCTACAATGGGCATATTTACTAGCTGGGCTTTAGGGTGATCGCCTCGCCTTCCTACTCGTTGACACACATCGCAGGTCTTACAGTAAGTTCTAACGTCAGCGTGCACCCCTGGCCAAAAGAACGTGTGAGTAATGCGGTGTAGGGTACGGGTAACGGCTAGGTGGCCTGCTAAGGGGATGTCGTGGCCTATTTTGAGGATTTCTTGACGGTATTTGTGGGGCACTACCAGCTGTCGCCTACGCTGTCCCCTTTTCTCTGTCCAGCGGTATAGTTTCCCTTTTTCCCATAAGAATGTTTCGTTATCTGCCCCGCCCCCTCCGGTCTCTGCTCGTTCCCGGTACTTTTGTAAGGTCGGGTCAGTCTTAGACTCTGCCTCGAAGGCATCTGGGGTGTCCCAGGGTATGGGGCCTAACCTGTCAGGCAAGGTCGGGGTAGGTCTTACCTGTGTCTCCCGCACTGGTGAGAGCTCTCGCTCCGTCCGGGCTTGGGCCCGTGTAGTCACTGGGTCCGCCTCGTTGTTGCATACTGGAGCATAGGCAGAAGTCATGGGGCCCAAATCGTTGCCCAGTAGTACTTCGGCAGGTAAATTATCCATTAGGCCCACGTTCACAGCCCCCTTTCCCGCTCCCCAATCAAGATGCACTTTAGCTGTTGGAATTTTGTACACATCCCCCCCCGCCACTCTAATGGCCACAGTCTGTCCGGATCGCTTGTGCTCTGGCACCAAATGACTCTGTACCAGCGTGATAGTAGCCCCTGTGTCTCGCAATCCCTCGGTAGATCGCCCCTCGAGCCATACCCTCTGCCGATGGTGCTGGCGGTTATCTGAGGCAGCATATACAGGGTCTGCCTCGTGAAGCGGCCCCACATATCCCTCCATAGGGGCCTCTTGGTTAACACAGAGGGCCCGGGCCGGACGATAGGACCCAGAGGGGTAATTGTAATTCCTGGGTGTCTGGTGCGTATTAAGGGGGCAGCTAGCCATGAAATGCCCTGGTTGCTTGCATCGGTGGCAAGTCGGTCTGGGACGCTCAGAGCTGTTATTGGGTGGTCCTGAGTGTCGGACGGGCCCTGTGGGCACCGGGGCTCGGAATTCAGCACGAGGGGGTGCACGGTAAACCTCTCTGGGTTCGACCCGTGCTGGAGCTCGGTAGTTCATGGGTTCGTGAAGACAGGAGTCATAATGTTCATCGGCCAATTTGGCTGCTTCTTCTAAGGTAGAAGGCCGCCTGTCTCGCAGCCATTCCTTCCCTTGCTGTTCCATGCCATTATAAAAATGTTCTAAGAGAAACAATTGTAAAATTTCCTCCCCAGTCACCGCTTTACTTCCGCTCAGCCAGTGATTTGCCGCTCTCCGCATTCGGTGCGCCCATTCCATATGGGTATCGTTAGGCTTCTTTTCCGTGCCCCGAAACTGTCGGCGATACGTGTCCGGAGTTACAGCGTACCGTCGCAACAGTGTCTCCTTAACTAGCTCATACTGTGTCACTTCCTCAGCACCCAGAGTACGAAAGGCTTCCAGGGCTCGCCCGGATAGTTTCCCAGACAATATCGTGGGCCACTCTCTGTTGGGAATCTGGTGCAGGGCACATTGCCTTTCGAAGTCCGCCAAATATTCATCAATCCCTGTCTCGCTCTCTAGGAAGGGTCGAAATGCCGCATAGGGTATCTTGGGCCTCCCAGCATTTTCGACAGGGATGATTACCTGCGGGGCTTCAGCATTGCGGTGTGCGTTCGCTAGGTTGAGTTCGTGGGCTCGAGTCTCTCGTATATCCTCGTCCGCCTCCGCCATCAACTGCTGTACCAATTCCATGGAGGGGTTCGGCCCGTATAATGAGAGCCTTTCCCGAACAATCCTGGTTTTTTTCGTCACTAATCGTGGTCGGTGTTTCCGCCATTGTGAAGCTCTGATCCAGTTCGGTCAATTCTGCGATCAGCTCTCTCCTCGGCCGGTTGCTGGCGTACCCCCCTCTGCTTTCAAGTAAATCCTTTAGGGTTGTACGCTTCAATTTTTCGTAAGCGCTCTCCATCCGTTCTGTACCTCTCCTAGGAAATCCAGGAAAATCCCGCCGCTGCCGCCAAATGTTACGGTTACCCTTAGTCTCGCTGAGAGATGGACCGCTTAGTAGCCTGGATCCCTATTGCTAAAGAGGGGAGAAGCTGCTTTCCATAGTATTCTATATGAGTCTCGCAAATATAGAATAATCTCCCTTAGCTGCAGTACAGCTAGGATACCCTTCTGCCCACAAAAACGAGTCAACGCTGCGATTGAGGGTCAAACAAGAACTCAGGACTGGGATGCCCAGCCTGCTTTTTATTAAGGTTACATGCACACAGGGCACTCCCAGGGGGAGAGGGGGGGGAAGCAAAAAATCCCCCATCACACATTTAGATAGAGAGCACTGTCCTTTGACAGGCCACAATAGGATTACAGTACTTAAGATAACAAGTTTACAAGTTCATCTTATCAATTAGCAGTCTGGCTCCAGAGGTGATTAGACAATAGTTTCTAAAAGCTGAAAAAAAAGAGTTAACTCTTTATGAAATGAAACTTGTTACAGTTTTCTTGGAGCCCTTCTTAGGCGCTGGCTTGCTGGTTCAGGCATTGCTGCTGGGAAATAAGCTCTTCACAACAAAATAACTAATGCTTCTGTAACAGTTACCTTTTATCTAAGCCTCTGCATACTGCGCCTTATCTCAGTTATATTAATAATTTTTTTTACCTCTGTGATTACCTTGTATCTAAGCCACTGCAGACTGCTCCTTATCTCACTTATATTAATATACTTTTTACATCTGTGATTACCTTGTATCTAATCCTCTGCAGACTGCTCCTTATCGCAGTTATATTAATAAAAGTTTTACCTCTGTGATTACCTTGTATCGAAGCCTCTGCAGGCTGCCCCTTATCTCAGTTATATTAATACACTTTTTACCTCTGAGATTACCTTGTATCTAAACCTCTGCAGACTGCCCCTTAGCTCAGTTATATTAATATTCTTTTTACCTGTGTGATTACCTTGTATCTAAGTCTCTGCAGACTGCTCCTTATCTCAGTTATATTAATATACATTTAACATCTGATTACCTTGTATGTAAGCCTCTGCAGACTGCTCCTTATCTCAGTTATATTAATATACTTTTTATCTCTGTGATTACCCTGCATCTAAGCCTTTGCAGACTGCTCCTTATCTCAGTTATATTAATACATTTTGTCCCCTGTGATTACCTTGTATCTAAGCCTCTGCAGACTGCTCCTTATCTCAGTTATATTAATATACTTTTTACCTCTGTGATTACCTTGTATCTAAGCCTCTGCAGACTGCTCCTTATCTCAGTTATATTAATATACTTTTTACCTCTGTGATTACCCTTTATCTAAGCCTCTGCAGACTGCTCCTTATCTCAGTTATATTAATAGACGTTTTACCTCTGTGATTACCTTGTATCTAAGCCTCTGCATATTGCTCCTTATCTCAGTTATATTAATATACTTTTTACCTCTGATTACCTTGTATCTAAGCCTCTGCAGACTGCTCCTTATCTCACTTATATTAATATACTTTTTACATCTGTGATTACCTTGTATCTAAACCTCTGCAGACTGCTCCTTATCTCATTTATATTAATAAACGTTTTACCTCTGTGATTACCTTGTATATAAGCCTCTGCAGACTGCCTCTTATCTCAGTTATATTAATAAACTTTTTACCTCTGTGATTACCCTGTATTTAAGCCTCTGCAGACTGCCCCTTATCTCAGTTATATTAATACACTTTTTACCTCTGAGATTACCTTGTATCTAAACCTCTGCAGACTGCCCCTTATCTCAGTTATATTAATATACTTTTTACCTTTGTGATTACCCTGTACCTAAGCCTCTGCAGACTGCTCCTTATCTCAGTTATATTAATATACTTTTTACCTTTGTGATTACCCTGTACCTAAGCCTCTGCAGACTGCTCCTTATCTCAGTTATATTAATATACTTTTTACCTCTGTGATTACCCTGTATCTAAGCCTCTGCAGACTGCCCCTTTTCTCAGTTATATTAATACATTTTTACCTCTGTGATTACCTTGTATCTAAGCCTCTGCAGACTGCTCCTTATCTCAGTTATATTAATATACTTTTTACCTCTGTGGTTACCTTGTATCTAAGCCTCTGCAGACTGCTCCTTATCTCAGTTATTAATATACTTTTTACCTCTGTGGTTACCTTGTATCTAAGCCTCTGCAGACTGCTCCTTATCTCAGTTATATTAATATACTTTTTACCTCTGTAATTACCTTGTATCTAAGCCTCTGCAGAGTGCTCCTTATCTCAGTTATATTAATATACTTTTTACCTCTGATTACCTTGTATCTAAGCCTCTGCAGACTGCTCCTTATCTCAGTTATATTAATATACTTTTTATCTCTGTGATTACCCTGCATCTAAGCCTTTGCAGACTGCTCCTTATCTCAGTTATATTAATACATTTTTTACCCCGGTGATTACCTTGTATCTAAGCCTCTGCAGACTGCTCCTTATCTCAGTTATATTAATATGCTTTTTACCTCTGTGATTACCCTTTATCTAAGCCTCTGCAGACTGCTCCTTATCTCAGTTATATTAATAAACGTTTTACCTCTGTGATTACCTTGTATCTAAGCCTCTGCATATTGCTCCTTATCTCAGTTATATTAATATACTTTTTACCTCTGTGATTACCTTGTATCTAAGCCTCTGCAGACTGCTCCTTATCTCAGTTATATTAATATGCTTTTTACCTCTGTGATTACCCTTTATCTAAGCCTCTGCAGACTGCTCCTTATCTCAGTTATATTAATAACCGTTTTACCTCTGTGATTACCTTGTATCTAAGCCTCTGCAGGCTGCCTCTTATCTCAGTTATATTAATAAACGTTTTACCTCTGTGATTACCCTGTATTGAAGCCTCTGCAGACTGCCCCTTATCTCAGTTATATTAATACACTTTTTACCTCTGTGATTACCTTGTATCTAAACCTCTGCAGACTGCCCCTTATCTCAATTATATTAATATACTTTTTACCTTTGTGATTACCCTGTACCTAAGCCTCAGCAGACTGCTCCTTACCTCAGTTATATTAATATACTTTTTACTTCTGTGATTACCTTGTATCTAAGCCTCTGCAGACTGCCCCTTATCTCATTTATATTAATATACTTTTTACCTCTGTGATTACCCTGTATCTAACCCTCTGCAGACTGCCCCTTTTCTCAGTTATATTAATACACTTTTTACCTCTGTGATTACCTTGTATCTAAGCCTCTACAGACTGCTCCTTATCTCAGTTATATTAATATACTGTTTACCTCTGTGATTACCTTGAATCTAAGCCTTTGCAGACTGCTCCTTATCTCAGTTATATTAATACATTTTGTCCCCTGTGATTACCTTGTATCTAAGCCTCTGCAGACTGCTCCTTATCTCAGTTATATTAATATACTTTTTACCTCTGTGATTACCTTGTATCTAAGCCTCTGCAGACTGCTCCTTATCTCAGTTATATTAATAAACTTTTTACCTCTGTGATTACCCTTTATCTAAGCCTCTGCAGACTGCTCCTTATCTCAGTTATATTAATAGACGTTTTACCTCTGTGATTACCTTGTATCTAAGCCTCTGCATATTGCTCCTTATCTCAGTTATATTAATATACTTTTTACCTCTGATTACCTTGTATCTAAGCCTCTGCAGACTGCTCCTTATCTCACTTATATTAATATACTTTTTACATCTGTGATTACCTTGTATCTAAACCTCTGCAGACTGCTCCTTATCTCAGTTATATTAATAAACGTTTTACCTCTGTGATTACCTTGTATATAAGCCTCTGCAGACTGCCTCTTATCTCAGTTATATTAATAAACTTTTTACCTCTGTGATTACCCTGTATTTAAGCCTCTGCAGACTGCCCCTTATCTCAGTTATATTAATACACTTTTTACCTCTGTGATTACCTTGTATCTAAACCTCTGCAGACTGCCCCTTATCTCAGTTATATTAATATACTTTTTACCTTTGTGATTACCCTGTACCTAAGCCTCAGCAGACTGCTCCTTATCTCAGTTATATTAATATACTTTTTACCTCTGTGATTACCTTGTATCTAAGCCTCTGCAGACTGCCCCTTATCTCAGTTATATTAATACACGTTTTACCTCTGTGATTACCTTGTATCTAAGCCTCTGCAGACTGCTCCTTATCTCAGTTATATTAATATACTGTTTACCTCTGTGATTACCTTGTATCTAAGCCTCTGCAGACCGCCCTTAGCTCAGCTATATTAATATTCTTTTTACCTGTGTGATTACCTTGTATCTAAGTCTCTGCAGACTGCTCCTTATCTCAGTTATATTAATATACATTTAACCTCTGATTACCTTGTATCTAAGCCTCTGCAGACTGCTCCTTATCTCAGTTATATTAATATACTTTTTACCTCTGTGATTACCCTGTACCTAAGCCTCAGCAGACTGCTCCTTATCTCAGTTATATTAATATACTTTTTACCTCTGTGGTTACCTTGTATCTAAGCCTCTGCAGACTGCTCCTTATCTCAGTTATATTAATATACTTTTTACTTCTGTGATTACCCTGTATCTAAGCCTCTGCAGACTGCCCCTTATCTCAGTTATATTAATATACTTTTTACCTCTGTGATTACCCTGCATCTAAGCCATTGCAGACTGCTCCTTATCTCATTTATATTAATACATTTTTTACACCGGTGATAACCTTGTATCTAAGCCTCTGCAGACTGCTCCTTATCTCAGTTATATTAATAGACTTTTTACCTCTGTGATTACCCTGAATCTAAGCCTCTGCAGACTGCCCCTTATCTCAGTTATATTAATATACTTTTTACCTCTGTGATTACCATATATCTAAGCCTCTACAGACTGCCCCTTCTCTCAGTTATATTAATATACTTTTTACCTCTGTGATTACCCTGTATCTAAGCCTCTGCAGACTGCTCCTTATCTCAGTTATATTAATACACATTTTACCACTGTGATTACCTTGTATCTAAGCCTCTGTATACTGTTCCTTATCTCAGTTATATTAATACTTTTTTTTACCTCTGTGATTACCTTGTATCTAAGCCTCTGCAGTCTGCCCCCTTATCTCACTTATATTAATATACTTTTTACATCTGTGATTACCTTGTATCTAAACCTCTGCAGACTGCCTCTTATCTCAGTTATATTAATAAAAATGTTACATGTTTGATTACCCTGTATCTAAGCCTCTGCAGACTGCCCCTTATCTCAGTTATATTAATACACTTTTTACCCCTGTGATTACCTTGTATCTAAAACTCTGCAGACTGCCCCTTATCTCAGTTATATTAATATACTTTTTACCTTTGTGATTACCCTGTACCTAAGCCTCTCCAGACTGTTCCTTATCTCAGTTATATTAATATACTTTTTACCTCTGTGATTACCTTGTATCTAAGCCTCTGCAGACTGCCCCTTATCTCAGTTATATTAATATACTTTTTACCTCTGTGATTACCCTGTATCTAAGCCTCTGCAGACTGCCCCTTTTCTCAGTTATATTAATACACTTTTTACCTCTGTGATTACCTTGTATCTAAGCCTCTGCAGACTGCTCCTTATCTCAGTTATATTAATATACTGTTTACCTCTGTGATTACCTTGTATCTAAGCCTCTGCAGACTGCTCCTTATCTCAGTTATATTAATATACTTTTTACCTCTGATTACCTTGTATCTAAGCCTCTGCAGACTGCTCCTTATCTCAGTTATGTTAATATACTTTTTACCTCTGTGGCTACCTTGTATCTAAGCCTCTGCAGACTGCTACTTATCTCAGTTATATTAGTATACTTTTTACCTCTGTGGTTACCTTGTATATAAGCCTCTGCAGACTGCTCCTTATCTCAGTTATATTAATATACTCTTTACCTCTGTGATTACCTTGTATCTAAGTCTCTGCAGAGTGCTTCTTATCTCAGTTATATTAATATACTTTTTACCTCTGATTACCTTGTATCTAAGCCTCTGCAGACTGCTCCTTATCTCAGTTATATTAATATACTTTTTACCTCTTTGATTACCCTGCATCTAAGCCTTTGCAGACTGCTCCTTATCTCAGTTTTATTAATACATTTTTTACCCCAGTGATTACCTTGTATCCAAGCCTCTGTAGACTGCTCCTTATCTCAGTTATATTAATATACTTTTTACCTCTGTGATTACCTTGTATATCAGCCTCTGCAGACTGCCCCCTTATCTCAGATATATTAATACATTTTTCCCCTGTGATTGCCTTGTATCTAAGCCTCTGCAGACTGCTCCTTATCTCAGTTATATTAAAATACTTTTTACCTCTGTGATTACCTTGTATCTAAGCCTCTGCAGACTGCTCCTTATCTCAGTTATATTAAACAAGAATACCAAGAGAACAAAGCAAATTTGATAATAAAAGTAAATTGGAAAGTTGTTTAAAATGACATGCTCTATTTGAAACATGAAATTTTTTTGGGACTTGACTGTCCCTTTAATAATGTCAGCAGTCTGTTTAGTGCTCTTCCATATAATGTATATTTGTACCGTCTATATATAAACACACATTACCTGAGATAGCCTACACACATATCTGGGAGCGTCAGTGCGGCTACTGTTACTAGTCAGAGAGGGCTGGGCTTGCTCGGATGATACTATAAATGAAATGGCACCGAGACGCAGCCACAAGAAATAGTAGTGCAGTTATGTACTTGTAACACAAGCTTAGAGAAAGCTTCTGTACGTGTGACAGGCACAGCTACTGAGTACTGTACCAGGGGTAACCACACCTCACTGGGCTCCGCAGTAAACAGTGCCCTGTCTCACTGTTTGCAGAACAAGAAGAGCTTCTTCTCTTAGTAATGTACACACTGACATACAGCTAGTGAGCACAGTACTGTACACTCTGATATACAGCTAGTGAACACAGTACTGTACACACTGACATACAGCTAGTGAACACAGTACTGTACACACTGACATACAGCTAGTGAACACAGTACTGTACACACTGACATACAGCTAGTGAACACAGTACTGTACACACTGATATACAGCTAGTGAACACAGTATTGTACACACTGACATACAGCTAGTGAACACAGTACTGTACACACTGATATACAGCTAGTGAACACAGTACTGTACACACTGATATACAGCTAGTGAGCACAGTACTGTACACACTGACATACAGCTAGTGAGCACAGTACTGTACACACTGACATACAGCTAGTGAGCACAGTACGGTACACACTGATATACAGCTAGTGACCACAGTACTGTACACACTGACATACAGCTAGTGAACACAGTACTGTACACACTGACATACAGCTAGTGAACACAGTACTGTACACACTGACATACAGCTAGTGACCACAGTACTGTACACACTGACATACAGCTAGTGAGCACAGTACTGTACACAATGATATACAGCTAGTGAACACAGTACTGTACACACTGATATACAGCTAGTGAACACAGTACTGTACACACTGACATACAGCTAGTGAGCACAGTACTGTACACACTCACATACAGCTAGTGAACACAGTACTGTACACACTGACATACAGCTAGTGAACACAGTACTGTACACTCTGATATACAGCTAGTGAACACAGTACTGTACACTCTGATATACAGCTAGTGAACACAGTACTGTACACACTGATATACAGCTAGTGAACACAGTACTGTACACTCTGATATACAGCTAGTGAACACAGTACTGTACACACTGACATACAACTAGTGAACACAGTACTGTACACTCTGATATACAGCTAGTGAACGCAGTACTGTACACACTGACATACAACTAGTGAACACAGTACTGTACACACTGACATACAACTAGTGAACACAGTACTGTACACTCTGATATACAGCTAGTGAACACAGTACTGTACACACTGACATACAGCTAGTGACCACAGTACTGTACACTCTGATATACAGCTAGTGAACACAGTACTGTACACACTGATATACAGCTAGTGAACACAGTACTGTAAACTCTGATATACAGCTAGTGAACACAGTACTGTACACACTGACATACAGCTAGTGAACACAGTACTGTACACACTGATATACAGCTAGTGAACACTGTACTGTACACTCTGATATACAGCTAGTGAACACAGTACTGTACACTCTGATATACAGCTAGTGAGAACAGTACTGTACACACTGATATACAGCTAGTGAGCACAGTACTGTACACACTGATATACAGCTAGTGAACACAGTACTGTACACACTCACATACAGCTAGTGAACACAGTACTGTACACACTGACATACAACTAGTGAACACAGTACTGTACACACTGACATACAGCTAGTGAACACAGTACTGTACACAAACATACAGCTAGTGAACACAGTACTGTACACTCTCACATACATATAGTAGAACTAGTACTGTACACACTGACATACAGCTAGTGAGCACAGTACTGTACACACTGACATACAGCTAGTGACAACAGTAATGTACACTCTGATATACAGCTAGTGAACACAGTACTGTACACACTGATATACAGCTAGTGAACACAGTACTGAACACACTGACATACAGCTAGTGAACACAGTACTGTACACACTGATATACAGCTAGTGAACACAGTACTGTACACACTGATATACAGCTAGTGAACACAGTACTGTACACTCTGATATACAGCTAGTGAACACAGTACTGTACACACTGACATACAACTAGTGAACACAGTACTGTACACTCTGATATACAGCTAGTGAACGCAGTACTGTACACTCTGATATACAGCTAGTGAACACAGTACTGTACACACTGACATACAGCTAGTGAACACAGTACTGTACACTCTGATATACAGCTAGTGAACACAGTACTGTACACTCTGATATACAGCTAGTGAACACAGTACTGTACACTCTGATATACAGCTAGTGAACACAGTACTGTACACTCTGATATACAGCTAGTGAACACAGTACTGTACACACTGATATACAGCTAGTGAACACAGTACTGTACACTCTGATATACAGCTAGTGAACACAGTACTGTACACTCTGATATACAGCTAGTGAGCACAGTACTGTACACACTGATATACAGCTAGTGAGCACAGTACTGTACATACTGATATACAGCTAGTGAACACAGTACTGTACACACTCACATACAGCTAGTGAGCACAGTACTGTACACACTGACATACAACTAGTGAACACAGTACTGTACACACTGATATACAGCTAGTGAGCACAGTACTGTACATACTGATATACAGCTAGTGAACACAGTACTGTACACACTCACATACATCTAGTGAACACAGTACTGTACACACTGACATACAACTAGTGAACACAGTACTGTACACTCTGACATACAGCTAGTGAACACAGTACTGTACACAAACATACAGCTAGTGAACACAGTACTGTACACTCTCACATACATATAGTAGAACTAGTACTGTACACACTGACATACATCTAGTGAGCACAGTACTGTACACACTGACATACAGCTAGTGACAACAGTACTGTACACTCTGATATACAGCTAGTGAACACAGTACTGTACACACTGATATACAGCTAGTGAACACAGTACTGAACACACTGACATACAGCTAGTGAACACAGTACTGTACACACTGACATACAGCTAGTGAACACAGTACTGTACACACTGATATACAGCTAGTGAACACTGTACTGTACACTCTGATATACAGCTAGTGAACACAGTACTGTACACTCTGATATACAGCTAGTGAGAACAGTACTGTACACACTGATATACAGCTAGTGAGCACAGTACTGTACACACTGATATACAGCTAGTGAACACAGTACTGTACACACTCACATACAGCTAGTGAACACAGTACTGTACACACTGACATACAACTAGTGAACACAGTACTGTACACACTGACATACAGCTAGTGAACACAGTACTGTACACAAACATACAGCTAGTGAACACAGTACTGTACACTCTCACATACATATAGTAGAACTAGTACTGTACACACTGACATACAGCTAGTGAGCACAGTACTGTACACACTGACATACAGCTAGTGACAACAGTAATGTACACTCTGATATACAGCTAGTGAACACAGTACTGTACACACTGATATACAGCTAGTGAACACAGTACTGAACACACTGACATACAGCTAGTGAACACAGTACTGTACACACTGACATACAGCTAGTGAACACAGTACTGTACACACTGATATACAGCTAGTGAACACAGTACTGTACACACTGATATACAGCTAGTGAACACAGTACTGTACACTCTGATATACAGCTAGTGAACACAGTACTGTACACACTGACATACAACTAGTGAACACAGTACTGTACACTCTGATATACAGCTAGTGAACGCAGTACTGTACACTCTGATATACAGCTAGTGAACACAGTACTGTACACACTGACATACAGCTAGTGACCACAGTACTGTACACACTGATATACAGCTAGTGAACACAGTACTGTACACTCTGATATACAGCTAGTGAACACAGTACTGTACACTCTGATATACAGCTAGTGAACACAGTACTGTACACTCTGATATACAGCTAGTGAACACAGTACTGTACACTCTGATATACAGCTAGTGAACACAGTACTGTACACACTGATATACAGCTAGTGAACACAGTACTGTACACTCTGATATACAGCTAGTGAACACAGTACTGTACACTCTGATATACAGCTAGTGAGCACAGTACTGTACACACTGATATACAGCTAGTGAGCACAGTACTGTACACACTGATATACAGCTAGTGAACACAGTACTGTACACACTCACATACATCTAGTGAACACAGTACTGTACACACTGACATACAACTAGTGAACACAGTACTGTACACTCTGACATACAGCTAGTGAACACAGTACTGTACACAAACATACAGCTAGTGAACACAGTACTGTACACTCTCACATACATATAGTAGAACTAGTACTGTACACACTGACATACATCTAGTGAGCACAGTACTGTACACACTGACATACAGCTAGTGACAACAGTACTGTACACTCTGATATACAGCTAGTGAACACAGTACTGTACACACTGACATACAGCTAGTGACCACAGTACTGTACAGACTGATATACAGCTAGTGAACACAGTACTGTACACTCTGATATACAGCTAGTGAACACAGTACTGTACACTCTGATATACAGCTAGTGACCACAGTACTGTACACACTGACATACAGCTAGTGACCACAGTACTGTACAGACTGATATACAGCTAGTGAACACAGTACTGTACACTCTGATATACAGCTAGTGAACACAGTACTGTACACTCTGATATACAGCTAGTGAACACAGTACTGTACACTCTGATATACAGCTAGTGAACACAGTACTGTACACTCTGATATACAGCTAGTGAACACAGTACTGTACACACTGATATACAGCTAGTGAACACAGTACTGTACACTCTGATATACAGCTAGTGAGCACAGTACTGTACACACTGATATACAGCTAGTGAGCACAGTACTGTACACACTGATATACAGCTAGTGAACACAGTACTGCACACACTCACATACAGCTAGTGAACACAGTACTGTACACACTGACATACAACTAGTGAACACAGTACTGTACACACTGACATACAGCTAGTGAACACAGTACTGTACACACTGACATACAGCTAGTGACCACAGAACTGTACACACTGACATACAGCTAGTGAGCACAGTACTGTACACACTGATATACAGCTAGTGACCACAGAACTGTACACACTGACATACAGCTAGTGAGCACAGTACTGTACACACTGACATACAGCTAGTGAACACAGTACTGTACACACTGATATACAGCGAGTGAACACAGTACTGTACACACTGACATACAGCTAGTGAACACAGTATTGTACACACTGATATACAGCTAGTGAACACAGTACTGTACACTCTCACATACAGCTAGTGAACACAGTACTGTACACACTGATATACAGCTAGTGAACACAGTACTGTACACTCTCACATACAGCTAGTGAACACAGTACTGTACACACTGACATACAGCTAGTGAACACAGTACTGTACACACTGACATACAGCTAGTGAACACAGTACTGTACACACTGACATACAGCTAGTGAGCACAGTACTGTACACACTCACATACAGCTAGTGAACACAGTACTGTACACACTGACATACAGCTAGTGAACACAGTACTGTACACACTGACATACAGCTAGTGAACAACACAGTACTGTACACACTGATATACAGCTAGTGAACACAGTACTGTACACACTGACATACAGCTAGTGAACACAGTACTGTACACACTGACATACAGCTAGTGAGCACAGTACTGTACACTCTGATATACAGCTAGTGAACACAGTACTGTACACTCTGATATACAGCTAGTGAACACAGTACTGTACACTCTGATATACAGCTAGTGAGCACAGTACTGTACACACTGACATACAGCTAGTGAGCACAGTACTGTACACTCTGATATACAGCTAGTGAACACAGTACTGTACACTCTGATATACAGCTAGTGAACACAGTACTGTACACTCTGATATACAGCTAGTGAACACAATACTGTACACTCTGATATACAGCTAGTGAACACAGTACTGTACACTCTGATATACAGCTAGTGAACACAGTACTGTACACACTGACATACAGCTAGTGAACACAGTACTGTACACACTGACATACAGCTAGCGAACACAGTACTGTACACTCTGATATACAGCTAGTGAACACAGTACTGTACACACTGACATACAGCTAGTGAGCACAGTACTGTACACACTGATATACAGCTAGTGAACACAGTACTGTACACACTGATATACAGCGAGTGAACACAGTACTGTACACACTGACATACAGCTAGTGAACACAGTACTGTACACACTGACATACAGCTAGTGAGCACAGTACTGTACACACTGATATACAGCTAGTGAACACAGTACTGTACACACTGATATACAGCGAGTGAACACAGTACTGTACACACTGACATACAGCTAGTGAACACAGTACTGTACACACTGATATACAGCTAGTGAACACAGTACTGTACACACTGATATACAGCTAGTGAACACAGTACTGTACACTCTGATATACAGCTAGTGAACACAGTACTGTACACACTGACATACAGCTAGTGAACACAGTACTGTACACACTGATATACAGCGAGTGAACACAGTAGTGTACACACTGACATACAGCTAGTGAACACAGTACTGTACACACTGACATACAGCTAGTGAACACAGTACTGTACACACTCACATACAGCTAGTGAACAAAATAATGTACACACTCACATACAGCTAGTGAACACAGTACTGTACACTCTAACATACAGATAGTGAACACAGTACTGTACACACTGACATACAGCTAGTGAACACAGTACTGTACACACTGATATACAGCTAGTGACCACAGTACTGTACACACTGATATAGAGCTAGTGACCACAGTACTGTACACACTGATATAGAGCTAGTGACCACAGTACTGTACACACTGACATACAGCTAGTGAACACAGTACTGAACACACTGATATACAGCTAGTGAACACAGTACTGAACACACTGATATACAGCTAGTGAACACAGTACTGTACACACTGATATACAGCTAGTGACCACAGTACTGTACACACTGATATACAGCTAGTGACCACAGTACTGTACACACTGATATACAGCTAGTGAACACAGTACTGTACACACTGACATACAGCTAGTGAACACAGTACTGTACACACTGACATACAGCTAGTGAGCACAGTACTGTACACACTGATATACAGCTAGTGAACACAGTACTGTACACACTGATATACAGCGAGTGAACACAGTACTGTACACACTGACATACAGCTAGTGAACACAGTACTGTACACACTGATATACAGCTAGTGAACACAGTACTGTACACACTGATATACAGCTAGTGAACACAGTACTGTACACTCTGATATACAGCTAGTGAACACAGTACTGTACACACTGACATACAGCTAGTGAACACAGTACTGTACACACTGATATACAGCGAGTGAACACAGTAGTGTACACACTGACATACAGCTAGTGAACACAGTACTGTACACACTGACATACAGCTAGTGAACACAGTACTGTACACTCTGATATACAGCTAGTGAGCACAGTACTGTACACACTCACATACAGCTAGTGAACAAAATAATGTACACACTCACATACAGCTAGTGAACACAGTACTGTACACTCTAACATACAGATAGTGAACACAGTACTGTACACACTGACATACAGCTAGTGAACACAGTACTGTACACACTGATATAGAGCTAGTGACCACAGTACTGTACACACTGATATACAGCTAGTGAACACAGTACTGTACACACTGATATACAGCGAGTGAACACAGTACTGTACACTCTGATATACAGCTAGTGAACACAGTACTGTACACTCTGATATACAGCTAGTGAACACAGTACTGTACACACTGACATACATCTAGTGACCACAGTACTGTACACACTCACATACAGCTAGTGAACACAGTACTGTACACACACATACAGCTAGTGAACACAGTACTGTACACACTGATATACAGCTAGTGACCACAGTACTGTACACACTGATATAGGCAGTGTAGGGCACAATTGGGCCTGGAGCAAAGCTAAGGGTTAAAGCTGAAGGGAGAGATAGGAGAAGAGGGCTGGCTAGGGAGGTTAGTTGCAACAATGTTGCATGCAAGGGAGGGGCCCACTACTCACCTTAAAAGTGGGGATCATCAGCTTCCTGGCCCTCTTCTTCCTGGAATCCGGTGCAGACGAGTTCTTTCTGTTATTGTTCAGGGTGATTTTTAATTTCTGTGAACAATGCAGCGATCCAGACGATCAAAACTCCCTCCACAGCGCTTCCACGAGTTGGTGTTTGAGAAACCTGGATCAGACAGACAGAAAAAACAGATAAGTACACTAGATAGTATTGAAGAATTTGATGATATAATACCACCTACACAGTACACTAAAAGGCTAGGCCTTGTGCTTAAAAAACACAGATTAGTCACACAGTTAGTAGGTTGGATATTCATGCAACTAGTGATGGAGATAATTCAGCCTATGTATCAGCTGCAATGGCTAGGCCTGATGTGACATCGGCCTGTCTCCATACTCAGGAACAATTGCCCTCACTGCAAATAGATGGCCATGAGGGTGATTTGGGGGTTGAATTGCATGGTTATACTACTAGGCCTCAAGCCTTAGGTACTCCATCGGGCAGGCCACATGCACAGGCTGTGGCCTATTTGGAGGGCATGGCCTCCCCAACTTCCAGGCCTATTTCTGATAGCCCCCCAGCCATAAGCAATCATGATATGGCGCCCTCATACACGGCCCACGTGGCAACCCCAGGCCCTTCCACCTATTCGGGCCCTCAAACAGTTTCTTCTCTGGCCCCTCTGGTAGGCCATGACTTGCCCCCAGGCCCCGGTTTGGCTTTCGCTTCCCCCTCAGGCCGCATGGCTCAATTAGGCCGCATGTCGGAAACCAGGGCCTGTTTTGGGCCTTCAGTCCGGCCTGGGCGACTTAACTGGTTCACATATCCCCGTTTTGGGGCCTTTAATCCGGCCTGTGCCTGGGCGATGTAGCGGTCTCAAATGTTCCCCCATCCGGCCCTTCTATGCTGTCCTCCGCACACCATCCGGTACATTGTCTGCCCTTATTTGCTGCCCCCAGCCATCCGGTAATCTTACCTGAATCGGCGGTCTCATCTCTCATATCCGCGATCCCACCGTCGGTTGCGTCGGCTGTCTCCTCGATCCTGGCTTCCATCATGGAGGCGATGTCTCCGTCGGGTCCTCCAGCTCCTTTTCACGTGATGCCGGTGTCGGGTCCTCCAAGCCAGGCCGCAGGTCCTCCAAGCCGGGTAGTAAGTGCGCAACCGGAAGTTCCGGTCACGCGCCCCTCCATTTCCGGTTCCGGTTTCGTCGGCCACAGCAGCGTCGGGAGTCCAAGGGAGCGGCCGCATCCTCATCAGCTCCCGGAAGGTGAGCACCAGCAGAGGATGTCGGTCGGGGGAGGGTTAATAGGCCGCAAGGGAGTGCAAGTGCGGCGGCAGCGGACATCTTCATGGGTCATTAGCAGGTTGGCGGCAGTAGGTAGAGGGCACCATGATGCCGGAAGATGCCTTATAATTACCGCAGGGTTCACCAGAGGCTTTAACACAAGGAGAGGTGTTACCGCTAGGGGTAATAGATTAACTCATTTGGGTAGAGGAATTCTATCAAGCGCTAACGCGCTAGGACAAGTGATAGGCAGTCAGTTAGGTGGGCAAATAAGTGCTATGGAATCACGCCAGATGCACGCCCAGGCTCCAGGACAATACAATGTCGCGCTTGAACACGCCAAAGGGCAGATGCACACAGATAACAGGACAGCTCATACTCAATTTAGCGCAGCATCACATACAACCAGTAGCTGCACGAATCCTCAAAGTATGAATGTACAATCTGTGTCAAATGCAGGTATTGCAGGTATGAATGCGCAATCTGTTTCACACACTAGGATTTCAGGCATGAATGTGCAATCTGTTTCTAAGGCAGGTAGGTCAGCTATGAATGTGCAATCTGTTCCAAATAGAGGTCTGTTGGCTATGAATGTGGCAACATCCCAATTGCAAGTTGGTGGTGTCAATGCAGTGCATGGAACATTGGGTCATGATGCGGTTGGGAACCATAACATACAGAGTTCAGCTGGGGGAGGTGGTGTGTCAAGGAGGGTTTCTAGTGTTGCGAATGCCAGCATGAGTGACCAGAATGCATCAGGCTTGGGGTCTACTAACCCTCCCTTTACCGGTGTCCGTAGTGCTCGCGATCTCTTCTCTTTGTTGCAGACCGCAGCGCAGATGGAACCGCAACAGGTTGATATGCCTTCGGCTTCGTCTACTTCTACTTCAGCGAATCCTCCTGAACAGGCGGGTTCATCGTTACAGCGAGGAGCGTCTACCGACTCCAATCAACGGGAAGATGCTTCAAGGCCTGATCCTTCTGCTTCAGGTCCGGAGTCTCAGGACAATGCAGTTGCCGTCCCCGGTAAGTCCTCCACATTTACACATGACCGACATGACCTGGTTGACTCATCCCTTTCAGACTCTGAATGTGACAGCGACACCTCATTGGGGCTGAGGGGTAGGGGTCAGAAGCGCATGTTTGCAATGCTTAAGAAAATGTGGCAGGTAATACAGTCAGGTTCAGTTGGGAACATAGCACAGACGCAGCTGGCGATAGCTCCACCCGATTCCATGCAGGACAGCACTTCCCCAGCGGACCTACGTCCACCAATTAATTTCGTTTCGGACAGGAAAAGTCGCCTTGCATGGTGATTCCTTACCATGTACACCCCCTCTTTGCACGGTCATTTGAAACCAAAGACCGTTAAAAAGATACAGCAGGGCTAATATGTTAACATATTTGAATTATCTGCTGAGGCATGTAGACAGAGGGAGAAAAGTGCCGATGGCACTGGACCTAAAAGGTTCAAACGTCCTGAAACATTTGAGGAGTGGTTAATCTGTTTCAGAGTTTTTCACTTCTTGTTACTTAGAGAAATACCCTGGCCAGTGTCATGCCATTCTTAAATACACTGACAATATACACTGGATCCAGAGGAAGTTTGGTGATGGGGCATGGAGAGAGTACGATGCGGAATCAGGTAGAAGATGGCTGGTAATCCAGTGCTCACCTTCGATACCACTGACACGCATCTTTGGCAGCGCCTTGGCTCTCATGGGTCCTCCTCCTCCTCCACCTCCTCTGGCAATCAGTCCTTTCCTGCTTCCAAAGCGAAGCGCAGGGGAGGTACCTGCTGGGCATTTCAAGATAGCAAATGCGACAGAGGTAACTCATGTGCATTCAGGCACGTGTGCAGATACTGTGCCTGGTCACACGCTGGGAGCGAATGTGCCAGAAAAAAGGATTCTGCGTCCGGTAGAGCACAGAACAAGTTTTTTCCAAGGCTTTACTGAAGGTTTTCATATACCAGTGACAAAAGCCATTAAGGGCTCTAGATGCTATCGTAACCTCAAATCAGCTTACCAATACCCAGCGGTTGTTAGGGACAAGCTGAATAAGGAAATCACAATGGGCCGCGTAGTGGGTCTTTTTCCTCCCCCCCCCCCCCCCCCTTTTGCCGATTAGGGTCATTTCACCATTAGGTGTGGTACCTAAGAAGGAATTGGCCAAATTCCGTCTAATTCAGCACCTTTCCCACCCCAGAGGCTATTCGGTCAACGATGCCATTGACCCAGAGCTTAGCTCGGTGCGATATCAATCTTTTGATAGCGCACTGGAATTGGTGCGGGGGGCTGGTGCGGGTGCCTTGTTGGCGAAATTGGATATTGAATCCGCCTTTCGCCTGTTGCCCTTGCACCCTTCATCATTTTATTTGATGGGTTGCAAGTTTCAAAAGGGGTTTTATGTGGATAGGTGCTTGCCCATGGGCTGTGCGATCTCTTGCGCATTATCTGAAACCTTCAGTACATTCTTGCACTGGGTTTTGGCCCAGCAGGCGGCATCACGTTCCTGGGTATCGAAATCGATACCATAGACAAACTGTGCGGGCTGCCTTCTGGTAAAGTCCAGGACATGCTTGAGGCGGTTGAAGCGGCGTTTCCATGGTAACCATTACACTTAGGCAGTTACAGTCATTGCTCGGCCTTCTTAATTTTGCAGGCAGAGTTATCCCCATGGGGAGAGTCTTCAATCGGAGATTGGAGGCTAAGCTAAAGGGCAAACTCAGACCTTCTGAAGAAATTTGGGTTTCTGAAGGTATGAGAGCTGATCTGCGAATCTGGAAGACTTTTCTTCAGCATTTCAATGGGATTCGATTATGGCGATCCGAACCCATTTCCAGTCAGTTGTTGCACTTATTTACCGATGCCGCAGGTTCAAAGGGTTATGGAGCATATTTCAAGGGGGAATGGAGCGCAGGTCCTTGGCCGCTAGACTGGTCAGCCTGGGGCCTAACACGTAACCTTACCCTCTTGGAGCTCTTCCCTATAGTTTTGGCTATCGAGCTGTGGGGCAACAAATTCGCAAACAGGACTGTTAACTTCTGGACAGATAATCTCAGTGTCGTCCTCGCGGTGAATGGTCTTTCGGCCACATCTGCGGCTGTAGTTTATTTATTGCGACCTCTGGTGTTACGCTGTCTCGAACTTAATATCCAGTTTCAAGCACGTCATGTCTCGGGGGTCAATAATGTCTTAGCAGACGCGCTATCCAGGCTTGATTGGGTGACGTTTCTCTGTCCCGGATATCCTTGCTCCCTCTAGTGCAGGCGTCACTTTTCCCCCAACACATGGCGCTCCTACGTCAGACTTTGGCACGAATGGGAAGAGTTTTGCCGACGTCAGAATGTGGAGGCTGCTGAGGCGTCTCAGGACACGCTTTGTGACTGGCTCGTGAGTCTTTGGCGCGTGGGCGCTCGGCAGGGAGCTGTTCATTCTCGGTTAGCGGCATTATCATTCTTTTACCGTACACTCGCTTTGCCGGATCCAGCTAACTCAAAATTTGTGCGTCAGGTTGTTAAAGGTTGGGGCACGCTGCAACCACAACAAAAGGACTCTAGGGAGCCTATCACGCACGACCGGCTCGAGCGGCTGGTGGACGCTTTGCCGCACATCTGCTCAACTCATTACGAGTTTTTATTATTCAGGGCTGCATTTGCACTAGCCTATTCGGCAGTGCTACGAATAAGCGAGCTCGTAGCGCCTTCTAAGTCCAGCACAGACAAAGGTCTACAATTTGGCCATGTCAGAGCCGGAACGGATTTACTGTTAGTTTATTTGCCGTGATCAAAGACTGATCAAGACGGCAAAGGTGCATGGATACGTATATCCCAGTCCGATGGTCACTGCTGCCCTGTGAGGGCAGTGAACCAGTTTCTAGAGCATAGGCCAGCGGAACAGGGCCCCCTGTTAATTCACGCTAATGGGACTTCACTCTCGTTCCAGTTTCGTAGAATACTAGCTAGGGCTGCTGCCCATGCAGGCTTAAATGTGTCTAAAATAGCTCCCCATTCGTTTCGCATAGGGGCAGCTACTAATGCTGCTTTGAAGGGTTCTTCAGTAGAAGCCATCTGCCGTCTGGGTAGATGGCGTTCTAATAAGTTTAAAGGTTATATTCGACCGGTTGTTGAATAATGTGTTTAGTTTCTAATCCAAGGTTGTTGATTAGTGTTATTTCAGTTGCTAATCCCATGTGTCTTTGCAGGACCTGTCAGCGGCGCCAAGAGGATCTGGATCGTGGGGCACTCCTATGTGCATTGGGCCTCCATCCGTAGTTCCGCCCTTCCGGGGGGACAGAATTTGGGCTTTCCTTTCACCCTAGATTCAATTAGATGGTTAGGGGAGAGAGGGATGTGTTGGCCCGCGCTTCCATCGCGTATTCCGGAGGCCCTAGTACGCTGGGGTAAACCTCATGTTATAATTCTCCATATAGGGGGCAATGATTTGGGCGCCATTCCGATCTTGGAGCTAATCAAGATCATGCAGGCGGATATCGCTTGGATCAGGGCTCGGATTCCGAATGTGTTGGTCGGTTGGTCCAACATAGTTCCCAGGCTGGAATGGCATCACATGTCTAGCCACAGCGCTGCTTACTAGGTTAGGAAGAAGATAAATTCCTCAGTTGCTAAAACCGTCATGGGTAATGGGGGATTCGTAGTTAAACACGAATCCCTTACAGCCGACAAGGTCCATTGTTATAGAATGGATAGGGTTCATTTAGAGACAGTTGCCCTAGATATTTTTATAAAGGACATTCGTAAGGCCATATTAACCCTCCTTTAAGTCCGGTTGGGTTGTGTTTGTCTTTTATTGGTTGGCGGCACAGTTATCATCTCAATGCTATCTGGTGGCGGGAGGTAACGGCCCTGTTGCCTTGGAAAGGGTGAACGGGGGGAGTGATGACCAGTCTAAAAGTGAGAGGGGTGGATAGCCTCAAGTGCATGTGAGGTGCCCCTCCTTCCCCTTGCGGGTGGGTCACGTGATCTCATTAACCCCTTAGTAGCAATTTTACTATGAGCAGAGGTCCCGCTCTGCTGCAGTTTCCGTTTGGGCCGTTTACCTTCTGCAGTGCTGGGTTGTCATTATAGCATTCGTTCAGCCGCCATCATAACCTTGTTGGTTTCCATGGTTACTTATTTAATTAATAAATGTTTAACCTGTGACGGTTAAAAATTTTACCCACAAAAAGTTGTTGTGTTTTTATTATAGAGTTAAGTTGTTATATGTACCCTTCTACGGCTAGCGACCGATAAGCATTTAATCCCTTAAGGCAGTGTAGGGCACAATTGGGCCTGGAGCAAAGCTAAGGGTTAAAGCTGAAGGGAGAGATAGGAGAAGAGGGCTGGCTAGGGAGGTTAGTTGCAACAATGTTGCATGCAAGGGAGGGGCCCACTACTCACCTTAAAAGTGGGGATCATCAGCTTCCTGGCCCTCTTCTTCCTGGAATCCGGTGCAGACGAGTTCTTTTCCCCTCCCTCCCTTCCCTATTACAAGATGGCTTCCAAATTTATTTTATTGTGCTAGGCGCTAAGAATGCCTTCTCAGGCTAACTTAGTAGCCACATAGTCAATTGAGCATTTCCAAATTTAAATTTTTCCCCTAGTTGGCGACGGGTATGCCTATTCAGGCTAACTTTGTCAGCCTCTTTAGTTATTGGGCGTCTACCATATCCAGTCTACCTGGCTTTTGGCGGCTGAGTAGCGGATCCCCTTTTCTAGGGGGTAGTCCCTATTTTATACCCTCTCGGCGGGAGGTAACGGCCCTGTTGCCTTGGAAAGGGTGAACGGGGGGAGTGATGACCAGTCTAAAAGTGAGAGGGGTGGATAGCCTCAAGTGCATGTGAGGTGCCCCTCCTTCCCCTTGCGGGTGGGTCACGTGATCTCATTAACCCCTTAGTAGCAATTTTACTATGAGCAGAGGTCCCGCTCTGCTGCAGTTTCCGTTTGGGCCGTTTACCTTCTGCAGTGCTGGGTTGTCATTATAGCATTCGTTCAGCCGCCATCATAACCTTGTTGGTTTCCATGGTTACTTATTTAATTAATAAATGTTTAACCTGTGACGGTTAAAAATTTTACCCACAAAAAGTTGTTGTGTTTTTATTATAGAGTTAAGTTGTTATATGTACCCTTCTACGGCTAGCGACCGATAAGCATTTAATCCCTTAAGAGCTAGTGACCACAGTACTGTACACTCTGATATACAGCTAGTGACCACAGTACTGTACACACTGATATAGAGCTAGTGACCACAGTACTGTACACACTGATATACAGCTAGTGAGCACAGTACTGTACACACTGATATACAGCTAGTGAACACAGTACTGTACACACTGATATACAGCTAGTGACCACAGTACTGTACACACTGATATACAGCTAGTGAGCACAGTACTGTACACACTGACATACAGCTAGTGACCACAGTACTGTACACACTGACATACAGCTAGTGACCACAGTACTGTACACACTGATATACAGCTAGTGAACACAGTACTGTACACACTGACATACAGCTAGTGACCACAGTACTGTACACACTGACATACAGCTAGTGACCACAGTACTGTACACACTGACATACAGCTAGTGACCACAGTACTGTACACACTGATATACAGCTAGTGAACACAGTACTGTACACACTGATATACAGCTAGTGAACACAGTACTGTACACATTGATATACAGCTAGTGACCACAGTACTGTACACACTGATATACAGCTAGTGACCACAGTACTGTACACACTGATATACAGCTAGTGAGCACAGTACTGTACACACTGATATACAGCTAGTTAACACAGTACTGTACACACTGATATACAGCTAGTGAACACAGTACTGTACACACTGACATACAGCTAGTGAACACAGTACTGTACACACTGACATACATCTAGTGACCACAGTACTGTACACACTGATATACAGCTAGTGAACACAGTACTGTACACACTGATATAGAGCTAGTGACCACAGTACTGTACACACTGACATACAGCTAGTGAACACAGTACTGTACACACTCACATACAGCTAGTGAACACAGTACTGTACACACTGATACACAGCTAGTGAACACAGTACTGTACACACTGACATACAGCTAGTGAACACAGTATTGTACACACTGATATACAGCTAGTGAACACAGTACTGTACACACTGATATACAGCTAGTGAACACAGTACTGTACACACTGACATACAACTAGTGAACACAGTATTGTACGCACTGACATACAGCTAGTGAACACAGTACTGTGCACACTGATATACAGCTAGTGAACACAGTACTGTACACACTGACATACAGCTAGTGAACACAGTTCTGTACACACTCACATACAGCTAGTGAAAATAGTACTGTACACACTCACATACAGCTAGTGAACACAGTACTGTACATACTCACATACAGCTAGTGAAAACAGTACTGTACACACTCACATACAGCTAGTGAACACAGTACTGTACATACTCACATACAGCTAGTGAAAATAGTACTGTACACACTCACATACAGCTAGTGAACACAGTACTGTACACACTCACATTCAGCTAGTGAACACAGTACTGTACACACTCACATACAGCTAGTTAAAATAGTACTGTACACACTCACATACAGCTAGTGAACACAGTACTGTACACACTCACATACAGCTAGTGAGCACAGTACTGTACACACTCACATACAGCTAGTGAACACAGTACTGTACACACTGACATACAGCTAGTGAACACAGTACTGTACACACTGATATACAGCTAGTGAACACAGTACTGTACACACTGACATACAGCTAGTGAACACAGTACTGTACACACTGACATACAGCTAGTGAGCACAGTACTGTACACTCTGATATACAGCTAGTGAACACAGTACTGTACACTCTGATATACAGCTAGTGAACACAGTACTGTACACTCTGATATACAGCTAGTGAACACAGTACTGTACACTCTGATATACACCTAGGGAACACAGTACTGTACACACTGACATACAGCTAGTGAGCACAGTACTGTACACACTGACATACAGCTAGTGAACACAGTACTGTACACACTGATACACAGCTAGTGAACACAGTACTGTACACACTGACATACAGCTAGTGAACACAGTATTGTACACACTGATATACAGCTAGTGACCACAGTACTGTACACACTGACATACAGCTAGTGAACACAGTACTGTACACACTGACATACAGCTAGTGACCACAGTACTGTACACACTGACATACAGCTAGTGAACACAGTACTGTACACACTGACATACAGCTAGTGAACACAGTACTGTACACACTGATACACAGCTAGTGAACACAGTACTGTACACACTGACATACAGCTAGTGAACACAGTACTGTACACACTGATATACAGCTAGTGAACACAGTACTGTACACACTGACATACAGCTAGTGAACACAGTACTGTACACACTCACATACAGCTAGTGAACACAGTTCTGTACACACTCACATACAGCTAGTGAAAATAGTACTGTACACACTCACATACAGCTAGTGAACACAGTACTGTACACACTCACATACAGCTAGTGAACACAGTACTGTACACACTCACATACAGCTAGTGAAAACAGTACTGTACACACTCACATACAGCTAGTGAACACAGTACTGTACACACTCACATACAGCTAGTGAAAATAGTACTGTACACACTCACATACAGCTAGTGAACACAGGTACTGTACACACTCACACTACAAGCTAGTGAAAATAGTACTGTACACACTCACATACAGCTAGTGAACACAGTACTGTACACACTCACATACAGCTAGTGAACACATTACTGTACACACTCACATACAGCTAGTGAAAACAGTACTGTACACACTCAAATATAGATTTTGAACACAGTACTGTACACACTCACATACAGCTAGTGAACACATTACTGTACACACTCACATACAGCTAGTGAAAACAGTACTGTACACACTCACATACAGCTAGTGAGCACAGTACTGCACACACTCAAATATAGATTTTGAACACAGTACTGTACACACTCACATACAGCTAGTGAACACAGTACTGTACACTCTCACATACAGCTA